>NW_015388241.1:12382-26942 GCF_001527695.2 Protobothrops mucrosquamatus | reverse complement strand
AATAAAATAAAATAAAATAAAATAAAATAAAATAAAATAAAATAAAATAATAAAATAATAAAATAAAATAAAATAAAATATAAAATAAAATAATAAAATAATACAACCTTTGATTCAGCATCGCTTGTATGCTAGCAGGTCTTCCGTTTTCAACAACCTGAATTATTTAGAACTATTCAACATGTTTCTTTGCTAATTTCTCTTTTTCTTTTTCACTGCTACAAGGGAACAAAACCCATGTAAAATATTCATAATAGAACTGGATGCCTGTAGTACGGGTGAATGTAGTTATACTCGATGTAATTTTCAGTGGCACAATACCAAATGAACAATGTTAAATAGCTGTTTTTTTTAATGGCAAAATGAAGAGCAACTAGCTGTGCTAAGCTTTAGAACAAGAGTGTTGCACACATTTGCAGAGGAGTTGAGAAATAGAGACGGCCAACAGCATTTTTTCCCCTGTTCGTTCTGTGTTAGTGAAAAGCATCCCCACATGATTGAACAATGCTAGGGCTAATGTTGACTTAATTCATTTTGGCTTTATACTGAGGAAATTACTATGGCTTTAATCCAAATGCCTGTGGGATTCTATAATTAACAACCGGTTCTGCTGAATGCATACATTCTTCATTCTTTACTATTAGCTTGTTCAACTCACTGATCTTAAAGACTACATCACAATGATAACTACATGCAAGAGCAAGCTACGGACTTTCCATAAGACAAAATTTCATTCAATGCAAATTCTCACATTTGAAAATAAGCAAAGAGCAATGATGTTGATGTATTTTGGTTCTTTGGGTCCCCAACTGTGTGCACATTACAAAACCTGTGGCAATAAATATCAACTGAATATGAGAGGGATGGTTCTGGATGGTAATATTGCTCCTATGTCTTACTTTCATCGTAACATAATTCTGTGCATACCTGGCATTATTCAGGCAGTCTCCACTGGATAAATCACAAAATGCTTGGGAAGCATTGATGAATGTTACCCTTCAGCTTAGTTTTAAATGTTTTGGATTTTGTACTTTTGAGTCAGTGTTTAAATTTGGCAACTTTTCTTTATGAGAATTTGGAAGCCGTTTGCCATTCCCTGCTTCCTAGGGCAGAGAGAGAAGAACTGGCCCAAGGTCACCCAGTTGACTTTGTGCATCAGAGCAAGATTAAAATTTATATTCTCCTGGTTTCTAGCCTGATGCCTTAACCCAGGGGTCTTCAAACTTGGTCCTTTTATGACTTGTGGACTTCAATTCCCAGAATTCCTCAGCCAGTGTGCCTGGCTGAGGAATTCTGGGAGTTGAAGTCCACAAGTCATAAAAGGGCCAAGTTTTAAAACCCCTGCCTTAACCAGTTTACCAAACTGGTTCTTACTTTCAATGGGTTACCTTTTATTTTCCATCATCCCTTTCCTTCTTCCACATGCCAACTTATTCTTATGTTTATTTCTCAGTGCAAATATATAATGGTACATTATACCTACTTGCCTCCAACAGATAAATAGGCAAATGGAAATACAAAGATATTGTGAACTGAAGCTGCCGCACAACAGTAAGTGCCATGTTAATCAGCTAACAACTTGCTTGCCACAGTTTTCCAGTATTTCCACTTGGAGGAGAGGGAAAAACTCCCAGAAAGAAATACTGTCTGCCTGTCAGGTTTCTTAGTTTTCAAGAAGATACGTTGGTGAATACAGAATACCAAGACCACATAGCTGGGATGTATTTTTAAATGTTCAGTTCCTGGCAGGTTAAGATGCTCTTTTAGGAGCTCTGATCACCTCTATGGCTAC
Source organism: Protobothrops mucrosquamatus (assembly GCF_001527695.2). Classification (NCBI taxonomy): domain Eukaryota; kingdom Metazoa; phylum Chordata; class Lepidosauria; order Squamata; family Viperidae; genus Protobothrops; species Protobothrops mucrosquamatus. The sequence goes on along the minus strand of NW_015388241.1, from coordinate 25,150 downwards.
CACTTCTTCCTGACTTCTCCAACTTTAAAATAATTAGTTTCTCAAGAATTGAAACATGCACAAGCTGGTCACAGTTGGCTGTGAGCAAATTTGTTCTTACCTGAATCCTTCTCATTAGCTGTCAAACATGATCTCTTATAAAGCAAATAGCACTGCTTCAATATATCTGAGATTAGGAAGTCAAATGCCTTGACCAATCTACAATATAATTCTACAATCTTTATTTAAAACAGGGGTGTCAAACTCAATTTCATTGAGGGCCGCATCAGCATTGTGGTTGCCCTTGGGGGGGCGGGCGGGTGTGGCCAGGGTGGGTGCGGCCTATTGGGTGGGCATGGATGGAGTGGGTATGACCTACTGGGAGGGTATGGCCAACTCTACATCATTCACCCCACTGCCTACCGAAACCTCTCCCCCAGAGCCCATCAAACCAGATATGTAAAGTAGGCGAGGGCCATTTGCTGGCCACTTCCAGGCGATGGTGCATTTCTTCATTCCTCACAAAGGGTGACACCGCCCCAGCATGTACCCAGGGGGTGGGGCCGATGCGGCAGGGGCTGGTTCCTCGCTGTTTCCAGACGGCCTTGTGGAACTAAGACTGAATGTGTTTCAGCATAGATGGCCACCACAAAATTGTACATTGGCTCCCGGCCGGCCTGGGCCAGGGCCAAGGCAGAGGGGTCCGTTCCCTCACTGTTTCCAGAATGGCTTCATGGGCCACATGAAACCACTTCGCAGGCCGCATCCTGCCCCCGGGCCTTGTGTTTGACATGTCTGATTTAAAAGGATTTGTCCCTATACTATGGTTATTGTAGTCCAACAGAAATTGAAAACACATATTAGGTGATAGAAGAAAGCTAACAGCATGCCAAACTGAAGTGTTTGTTATTGTTTAAGATTCTTTTCAGCTTTATCAAATGCAGTACTCTCTAGCAGATGGGGTAGCAATCCATTCTATTCAGAAGCCAGATATCAAATTTGTTTTATTATCTCTCTCTCTCTCTCTCTCTCTCTCTCTCTCTCTCTCTCTCTCTCTCTCTCTCTCTCTCTCTCTCCCTAACATGCAGACAGCCCAGGTTCAAATCTCAGAAGGGTATGTCTGGTTGAAAAGAACTAAAAAGTTCAAAATGGCTATTCCAGTTCTCCCTTGAATACTAATACTAATATTAGAAAAAAAATGTCATACAGTCCAGTTGGAGCTTTTGATGCTCTATCAAGAAGATTCATTAAATATTTACTCTATAAATTTTGAACTTACTGGCTTTGATACTGCTAAGACTGCTGTATTTTTCACAGTAGTATTTCCAAGATTCTTGGATTCTTGGCTAGGGATCACATTATTTAAGTCAACACCCATTCATTCAATCAATGAAATTCATTGAGGCAAATAGAATAATAAATACATGTGTCACAGAGAAGGAAGGTCTGAAATTCCACTTACATTTGTGGTGATAAATTTGGAAAACTACATTTGACAAGGAACCTTATTTAATCATTGTGTGATCACTAAGAGTCTATACTGACATGTTGGCACATAATAAATCAATCATCATTTATTTCAATAGAAGACACTTTGTAAACCTTTCTGTTCTTGACATAGTTGTACTACTGAAGTTGTACTACATAAATATTTCCTTCCCTTTCATCATAAATATTCTAACAAAAATATGAAATGTTATGTGGTTCAATGGGTGAAAATGGAACAGAGGGACTATATGAATACATTAACCAATAAATAAGACAACAGGGAGGGACTTTATTTAAATTGTACATTTCTACTGTCAAAAATCGACTTGTTAGGATGTTAGCTTTTGTAGACAATTATGACCAATGATGAGAGTTGCAAAAAAAGTAGAGTTTACTCTAAAAAGATGAACCAAACTAAGATGTATGAACATTTTACAGTCTGTATGCAATGTCAAAAGGTATATTTACTATATATTAAAACTCCAGCACAACAAATAATCTGAGCACAATTTTAATAAAATTTAATTTTAATTTAAGTAAGCAGACATGTCTTAGAAAAACTTCGATTACATGAATTCAGATAGTAAACACTCAAAATTGTTTCAAATATTCATTTTTGAAGTTAACAAAAATGCACATTTAGTCCTTGGAGTGATGACTAAGAAGACTTGGAATAAAAATGAATAAATACTAAGGGCCACCTGGGGGTTTAATTAAACATGGGGTTTAATTAAATATAGACCTATTATCCATGCCAGTTTAATTTCAAAGCAAACAAGTATGTTTAAGTTTCTCCTAAATGGATTTTACTTGTTCCCAATGGTGATTGTCTGCTTTGAAATGACCATAGTTTATTTTCATTTTTTGTGTTCTTTTCTGAAATCACATGAAGCTACTTGATTAATAATTAAGAGCTTTCATCTTAGTTAAATAAACTATAGTCAATTATTATTTTAGCACTTTCTCTTTCTTCATTCCTCTATTCCTTATTTACTGAGAGAACAATGCTTCATTCACATATTCTTTGAATATATGAACAGAAACATAGCAAACAGAAGAGTGGATGATTTACTTTAATGGTGCTCCAATTGATGCATCCATTTAAATGCTTCAGTGATGTGCAGCATTCATGCTTCAAGACATTGGAGCAGAACAGTCCACAATGTCTTGCACAATTGTTTTACTCTATTGAACAGAAGGCTAGTTTGGTGAAGGGAGGCAGCCAACTGTGATGGGGCAGCCTCTCTTCAATATTTGTAATGAAACACATTATGATAGAATCCCCTGCTACTCCCTCTTGCAGGACTGCATACAGTTTCATTCCTACTTCCCTTTGGTTACACACTACACAAGTTGAACAATTGCAAACTACCCAACCCAACCACACGAATGTTAAGATATATGCTGTTTCATCAAAACTGGTTTATTGACAACACATCTCCACATTAAAAAAATAAAAAAGTTATTTTTTTATTGAATTAAAGCCTGACAACAAAAATCATTGCACTTCATTTTGAGTTGTGGGCTTTGCCTTCACCCAGTATTGCATTGATCAGTACTTTGAGTTGATTAGGAAGGGAAATAATTGACTAATTAAGGCAATTGTAAACAATTCAATAGGCCTAGTCTATAATTTGAGTGGGGGAAAAACCCCTCCTTTCCCAATCTGGCAGTTCTCAAAGCTATTGGACTACAACTCCCATCATTTTCAAGCAACCAACATACCTAGGTACTAACTCAAAAATAGTCTCTATTTCTTTTTTTAAAAAAACTTCCTTTGCAGGCAGACCAGGTTTCTGGGAAAGAAGATGGTAGGCACTGGTGATGCATCCAATGGCCTCTTACTTGATGTACTTGTTTTGCTTCTAATGGAGGAGCTGATCCACAACTATCAGCTGTTTTGCAGGATGTGGATCTACCAGCTTGGTGGATCTACCAGCTGTATGAAAACTCAAGAACAAACAGAAGGAAGTGGTGAGAGTGGGCCTGAAAGAAGGGAAGGGGTTCTACCTGTTATTTCATCTCTTTGTGTTGTCAGGTGATAATTCAGGAAGAATTCCATAGAAACCTTTTCGAAAGAGAATTATTAGTTCTTATTCTTCAATATGATCAGAAAAAGTAGCAGTGAGTTTATCTGGCTTTGCTCATTAATTATCTATTTTTCCCCAGTTGATTTCCTTTTTTTCCTTTGCTTCCATTTCTTCCAAAATCAATCAATTCATGGAGTATTTCTGATTAAAATAGTTCTGGGAGGAACTTGCAATTCCTGAGTGAAATATCTGAGGACTGATCAAATTTTAAATGTATTTTTCATTAGCTCAAAAACGGAGCTCTAATTATTTACCACATCATGTTTTTCAGAATAGCTTCCGAGTAGCTTGTTTGCTTTCCTAAAACCTTAGATGATAATACATGCATATATACCTACAGAAACATATCTATATGATTTCCCACTCTTCAAAATTTAGTCCTTTCTTTCTTTTCTTGCATATATAATAATGTGACCCCTACAAAGAAGAGAGGGTCACATTATTCACCAAAGCACCAGAGGGCAGGACAAGAAACAACGGTTGGAAACTGATCGAAGAGAAGAAGCAACCTGGAATTAAGGAGAAACTTCTGGACAGTAAGGACAATTAACCAGTGGAACAGCTTGCCTCCAGAAATTGTGGACACACCATCACTGGAGATTTTTAAGAAGAAGCTAGACAGTCACTTGTCTGAGATAGTATAGCTTCTCCTGCTTGAGCAGGGGGCAGGACTAGAAGACCTCCAAGGTTCTATTCTATTCTATTCTATTCTATTCTATTCTATTCTATTCTATTCTATTCTATTCTATATTGTGAACATTTTTTTAAAAAAAATAGTTGACTTCAAGAGAGTTCCTGAATTTCCGCATAAAATGTGGTTGCAGTACTTATTCTCAATGTTTTCTATCCAAGCTATGAAAAAAATGAAGAAGTCCCATCCTATCCCTTTTAAATACATATACAGTACTTTAGACACATCCATCTATCCAACGTGACCTTGCAAACAAACCTCCCTTTAAAACTCAGTTCTGAACACAGCAGTAGTAAACTGATCTATCTGAAGGTGGAAATGACAAAAAAGAAGAACCTACCATGAGAAAAAGGAGTCACAAACATTGCACTGTATATTCTTTATAAAAAAACAAATGGTTGCCTTTGAACACATTTCCTGCCTTTGTAGGAATAGCTCTTTAAAATTAAGTGCAGGTGGGTCCAAGAAGGGGATAGACTAAGAAAGCAGTACATTTGATTGAATAAACGTGAAATTAAATAACATGAAATTCAATTAATATAATTCTTCACATATTTAAATAATTCTTTTGTCACATGATAAATTACAGTGTGATGGCAATTTCTGGAAGAGGTATGAGACTCCATCCAAGAAAATGCAAGGCCACAGGCTCTGAAGTGCCAGCTGCTATGATCACAGCCTTTTTAATTTCTTTCTGATTTTCCACTGATTCAGTTATAATTTGACACAGAGTGGCAAAGATATAAGCCACATTAAGGACGATTATCAGAAATGTAATCAATCCATCTTCCCTAGAAGCACACTATCTCAAACTGTACCGTAATAATAAGACCCTTAGGTCTACCAATTCTTGATTACAGAAATCCAGGCACCAATAAGAAGATATGGGGAAAAAAATCTAACTTTCTGCTGCTGTCTGATAGTCATATGGAGTTTTGCAGTCCATTTAGCAAAAAAAAAAAAAAAAATCATTCTTGAACACTCATCTCTGTCAAAGGCTACAAGACTCTCCGTGTTTTTAGGGAAAAAGTCCATTTCTACATGTGTAAAGGCTCAAATGATAAACTTCCAGTAAATTACCTCTGAGCTGAAATATACTTTTATCTGAGAAAAAATGCTATAGAAAAATAATAAAAAAGAAAGCTTAATGGTGATCTGCAGAACCTCAAAGAGATGCTTTATTTTGATAAAGTTGTTTTTAAGAGCACAATTTCCAAACTAACTCATGAAATTGTGTGCCATACCACACCCGCTCCATCAATGTTGGTCTACTTTACACTAACTCATATGTTCATTTGAAGCAGGTACAAAATTTAGGAAATGCAAATTTAAGTTAGCAACATGAAAAACTGAAGAAAATCAAATTTGTTACATTACTCCACATCTTATGGACTCAAAAACCTAATTAAATGACCTGCAAGAGGACTTTCTCATCCAGATTAAAGAACAAAATTTTCCCTTTGCTAGGATGGTTTATAACAATGCATGATAATATGATGAATGGCAAATGAAAAGGGAATGGATTTTGAAATGTTATTTGAAAAACTCCAAAGTTAATTTCCTTCTTTGCTTAAATTAGAAAAAGAAGTCAACTTCATCTTATTTCCTAGAAGTCATGGTGCCTATGGAGGGGGAGTATGATGGACTACAGTAAAGTGATAGTTTCTTCGGAAGAAGGGATCACATTCCAGAAAAGGGAGCAAGATAAGAGGCAGCACAACCCAAGCTGGATAGAAAGAGAAAGAGAATTAGGTTAGCCATGCTCTAGAATTACAGTAAGAGTAATGAATGTTTAATCTGGCAAGATTCTATCTATGGTGTGTAAGCAAGTAAGAACTGAACTTTGGCTGGATTGCTGTCTATCATTCTTGGGCTTAGGTTGTCATGGACTAATATTATGTACTAGCTGTACCTGGCCACGCGTTGCTGTGGCTCAGTCTGGTAAAAGCGTGTGTTGCTTTTACGTCCAAAAGATGGTGCTGTTTTTCAAAAAAATCATGTTTTACCTGTCACAGGTGTAACATCTATATAATATAGGTATATAAAAACATGTGTGTATTCGAATGCAACGTTGTGTCAAAATTTCAAAGCAATCGGTGAAGAACTTTCAGAGATTTAAGATTTTGAACAAACGAACATTTACATTTTTATTTATATAGATGAGTGAAATACTTACCTGGCAGGAGAAATAACTTGATCATGAGTGATAGCTATACTCAGGTTATAAATGAAAATGGACTTGGTGAGCTGATTTTTATTTGTTCATATTCTGTAATTTTCAAAATACTGAAGTAAATTTGTATTTTTTTTTTACCCAGTATTAAGAATCCTCAAGTTCCACACCTTTGAGGAGATATAAATGAGCTATCCCAGTGTAAACAGTTGAAAGACTGCAGCTAAGAAGCCTGCCTTCATTAAATGCATTTGCATATAAATAATAGGCTGTGCAAATATGATTAGATATGATTTGAAGGCAATTCAGCCAAGTAATATATTTGAACATAATTTTTCAATTAATCAATGTATCAAATTAAACATGATTCAGTATGCATTGCATATTGACTTGTTTGTGCACACCCACCTTTTATAAAACCATTAAATTTGTTTTAACAATTTTGTTCAATGTATTGAATTGAATTAAAGGGATTCCCACATCCCTAAAAAAAACAGTCATCCTTAACTTTTACTTTCTATATGAAGATAATAATCTGTTAGGTGACAATAAACTCAAATGTCTGATTTAAAGTAAGCTTATAATGCCAAACAGAGATGAGAAGAACCTAAAGGAGTATCAGTAGCACAGATTTTACAAGCATGCCATGATAAGAATTGGCAACTTCACATTGCATGTCATTATGGGCTGTTAACATTAATGATTATGAGAGATAACAATTTGACCGGAAGGATTATATCATTAAATTTGTGTTTTTATTATGGAATTTCAACACTTTATCCCCCAAATCTCCTCACATTAATGCAGTAAAACAATAAATAAATCTGATTTATGTAACAGATTCTAGAAGATGGAGCGTATTGGTCATGCTTGATTGTATAGCTATATCCAACATATCCATTTTAGATATTTATACAAGTGTTTTGATGTTTGCAACTGAAGCAACATGCAGTTACAGTCAAAGGAACATTGTCTTCCAGAGTAAGGCTTGCATGCTAAGAGATCTATGGAATTTTGCTTTTTCCACCAACTATTTCTTATCTGTTATAGCTGGACTGATACTCTGAAATCAAGTGCATTATGCTAATTTATAAAAGCTTATATAGGCTGATATCAGCATTACCTAATATCTTATATTTTAGATCATCCATAAACATTCACTTCATCTAAAGCCCATAGAAGTGCTTCAAAAAACCATTCACAAACTGTCCTTCAAATAGACTGTTGTCCATAGACCTCCATTAAACGAACCATCATTTTCGTCCTGCATTTAATCTTTATCAGCTAGCTATGCCAATTCCGCTTATCATTTCAAACCTCTTTTCCTAATGGTCATGATTAATTAGCTTGCTTGCAATAACTGATCAGTGGTAAGAATTCATCCACTGGAGCATTCAAGTGATAACACAAGGAGCAAGGTTCTGAATGCAGTTACCAGTCCACATATCATCTTGCAGCCTAGACAGAAATATAAGAATAAGAAATATGATAATTAGTTAATTAGTAGTGGCGCAGTGGTTAGAATGCAGTATTTCAGGCTCAAGGTTGACTCAGCCTTCCATCCTTCCAAGATCAGTAAAATGAGGACCCAGACTGGGGGCAATATGTTGACTCTATAAATCACTTAAAGAGGGATGTAAATCACTGTGAAGTGGTATATAAGTCTAAGTGCTATTGCTATTGCTATACTGAATATAGTATATAAAATATATCTAGTAGTGAATAAATACTTTGATTTTGGATTTTAAAATGCCATTGTTTAAAAGGACTTTGAAATGAAATGTTTGGAAGATATATACAAATGCAATGTATTTATTAAAATTATTTATTAAATTCTTATGCCATCCATTCACCCTAAAGGTTGCTTACAGATCATAAAAACAAATAGAAAAGTATTTAAAATATTATAACTATTCAAATTAAAATTGGAAAACTATACAAAAAATATTATCATCATAGTTATCTTTTCAGAAAAAGGTGCAATCCATACTGTTGTAGGCAAAATCTGAAGAGTTACATCGATTGTGCTGTGATATAAATATAATTAAAAATAAGTTTTTAAAAGTTCTTCAGAGTTTTCTATTGTTATGGGAACCTTAGGCTGTATATCCTTTAAAAATGATTTGGAAGAATTTCTTCAGATCTTAAGTATGCACAGTAACCTGTTTGCTATTCATTAAAGCATCTTAGTCAGCTGACTTTTTAAAGCATCCATCCATCCATCCATCCATCCATCATCCATCCATTTCAGGAATGAGTACAATCCTATAAAAAAGGATACATGTTTGAATGAGCTTCAGAGAAGTGCTGCACTTCTATAAAATCAAATTCTAAAAAAAAACAAAACCTTTTCCAAATCATTTTTGAAAGCATGCACAACCAACTAAGCCAAAATAATTGCATATTTATTTGTTTTGAATTCTGTACAGAATATAATTGTTCACTTTCATTTTCTGCACTTTGAATACTGTTGGCTCTTCTGAAAAAGTGATAGCATGATTGGTATGCATTGTTTCTGGCTAGTTTACTTATATATTAATTTAAAGTATTTTTCTCCTTTTCTGGCCACCTAATGGGACCATTAACCTGAAAACAATGGCGTATCTCAAGGTAGGACTCTTGCATTTTTAGATAATCTAATTGTTGAAGTTAAAAACCATTGCTTCATGTAAAAGCTGCAAGATATTTTATTTGTCTATATAGCTGTGATTTGCTTGATAGTTTTAACTGGAGAGTATCACTTAGGAAAAAAACAAACAAAAAATCCTAAGTATCTCAGCATTTTAAATGTGATGTTGATTAATATTTTGCTGGAGTTTTCCAAAGATGTATGTGTCTTTGAGTATAGGGAAATCAGCACTGAAACCATGAATAGCTGAGTCTTAATACTCCTTCAGTTTACGTTTGAGCACTCCATGGAAGGTTAAATTTTAGACACTGTGGCTCATTTTGGAGGGAACTTAGAGTCTTCCTGTTGTTTTTGTTGTTAGTTGCGAAGTCATGTCCGACCCATCGCGACCCCATGGACAACGTTCCTCCAGGCCTTCCTGTCCTTTACCATCTTCTGGAGTCCATTTAAGTTCACGCCTACTGCTTCAGTGACTCCGTCCAGCCACCTCATTCTCTGTCGTCCCCTTCTTCTATTGCCCTCCATCTTTCCCAGCATCAGGCTCTTCTCCAGTGAGTCCTTCTTTCTCATTAGGTGGCCAAAGTACTTGAGTTTCAACTTCAGGATCAAACAGTAAACAAAGGAAAATGAAAAAAGAAAAAGAAAAGTAGTTAGTGTGATTCTGTCACTATTCTTAACTCCAGAAGTATTTTGAAGCAGCTCTTCCGATATTCCCTAGATATTAGATTTAGTTCACTTAAATGGACAGTCAGATATCATTATGTCCTCTGGCAGTTCTCAGAACAACCAAGGGAGATGTAACTTATTTACTTACAGTATGATAGAACCATAAAGCTTTTCTGGTGCTAGATAAACAGCATCCCATTTCTATTTTCAAAAGAGCTTTTATGAAAGAGACTTTGGGATAGATGTGTCTGTAGCTTATGGTGCACTTTAAAGTGACTTGGCCTCAGTGGTAGATATTGATTCCAAAGAAGGGGAATCCTCTATATGTTTCAAACAATGAAAGTATAACTAAAGCACAACTTAGAGCTATCTATGGAACGACAACAAAAAATAATGACCTTGAGAAGAAAATACAAACAGAAAACTTTAAGAGTGGCTCTTTTCAGCTAGAAAAGTGATAAAAATCTATGTGCACGGTGTATCATCTAAGTTGTCTCCAATTGTAGAATTATTCAGATCTCTGATTTAAGTGACTTATCAGCCAAAGTGTTCCAAGTTTACCAAAAGAAAAACAGCAGATCCTGTTTGTCAAGATGTTGTGCTGACCATATGTATCATAACTGTTTTAATTAGCACTGATAACCTAACTCAGTGGTACTTAACTGCTTTGAAACTCATCAAATTTGGTACTCCACGCATTTTGACGCAAACATTTTGTCCCAGTACTCATTGTTTGTTTGATACTCAATTCAGAAGCTAGAACTTTCAGTTTTGGCTGCCTTGTGATTCACTACATTATTCCTTATGTCTGGTACTCAGCATTTTTGGTACTCATTGCACCAGCTGGAACCAATTAACAATGAGTACTGAGGGAGCACTGTATTATGATTTATAACATAAGCTTGATATTTAGTTTAAAGAAACTTTTAAAAAATAACTAATTGATTATTTTACTATTGAGGGGGAAATGAAACAAAACAAAAGTCCTATTTAATATATATGCCTAACAATTTGCAATAGAATTCAGGAACAATGGTGATAGCATTTTGATGATCAGTATCTCTTATTCTTTCTTTTACCATTGATTAATAATTGGCCTAACTATTCAGGAGAGACGCCAAGATTACCGATAAGCAGTGAGATTAGTAACTGTCTGACAGTATAGAGGGATCAGGCTAGTGGTGGGATTCAGTTATGTGAACCACTGGTTCTCTGTGTGGATGCCGCTTCCGGAAGTCCATTTTGGGCCTCGGCAACAAAAAATTAGCTACCGGTTCTGCTGAAGTGGTGCGAACCGGCTGAATCCCACCACTGGATCAGGCCCACAGGGTCAAAAATAATTCTGAGTCCTGAAATTAGAATCTTGTACCAAAGACTGGTCCTTAATATATGACACATTAGCTTCAAGCCTTAAAAGAATCATTATGGTGAATTTGGGATACTGAACAAGGGACTTTTTTTATTTGCAGTATTGTACAGTATCCTTTTTATGAAGCCCCAAGATGTGCTCTACTCTATTCCACCTTCTTTAAATTTGAGGCTCATACTGATGAATTTTACGTCTATTACAGTCACCATACCAATACTTTCAGTAATTCATATAATTGCACAATTGTATGAATTACTGAAAGTATCATTAGATATGTGGGGTTTTTTTTGTTTCATTGTATTTTCTTTTCCTGATAACAAATTGGATGGATGGATGGATGGATAGATGGATGGATGGATGGATAGGAGAGAGAGAAAGAGAGAGAGAGATGGTAGAGATAAGAGAAGGACAAAGTGAAGAGAGCAAGACAGAGATGAGAGAGAGAGAGAGAGAGAGAGAGAGAGAGAGAGAGAGAGAGAGAGAGAGAGAGAGAGAGAGAGAGAGAGAGAGAGAGAGAGAGAGAGAGAGCGCTATTAGAATAATGTAAATGATGAATGAAAAATATCTACTTATGCTGTTTGAAGCACTTCCTTCAAATTTGTTTTGCTCTCTGTTTTTATACAAATAGTTAAGAAAAACCATTCCCACCCACCTTGCTGCTTTTTAAAATGTCTGTTTCTAATTTTGAATGAGTTTTTAAAATTTCTGTTATTGGTTATAATGAACAAGTTCTGCCCTACATGCTTCTGTTGTACAAAAAAATACATGAAAAACATATTTCTGTTTCTCTTGCTTTGTTAGTCTCTGTTGATTTTATTTATTTAGCTTAACTGCCTCATATTCAACAGAATTATTCAGCAAAAAGAGCTTTTCTATGGAAGAGGAAACTGGAGGTTGGGATTCAGTCACTAGCAGAGACGGTTATGGAAGCCCCTTAAGGTTGTTGTCATATCAAACGAATGGGCACAGTCATTTTACTGTAATGTGGAAGATGAGACTTACAGTAGTTGCCACATTATATGCCTGCATCCAATCTGTATTGGACAGTCATTGCCCAAGGCATATGCCAGAACTGCTCTCGTTATTGAAAACCAGCTGTGACAAGCAAGCTAAGATTAATATATAAATCTTATGTACTTATATACTTATATAAAATACAGTAGATATTATCATTTTTAAAAAAGACTTGTATCCGTGCTACGTCCTTTGAGCAAATGGGAGAAATTTTAGGAATAGAAGTCTTGACATATTCTGGTGAGTAATGAGCAAAAAAAGAATCATGGATCAAATCTGATGAAGTTCATAGGCTGCTCATGAATTTTCCCACTTCTGTGTGCAACCTATAGAAGCTGAGTTTTCAGTGTCAGCCTTGCACATATCTCTGGGGCATTTCAAAATTGGAAGGAACCAGATGTACTTATTGGCCATAAAATTTAAGAAGCAAAGCTAACTAGCTCTATAATGAATGGAGCTTGAATTAATAAAAGAACTTATGCAATAAATGGAAATAGAAATCTGAAGTGTCCATATTTGCTATGTGCTAGTGATATCTCTTTGTGGGTGGATAGGAGTCAAAAGAGGCAAGACAGTGATCATACCATTGCAACTGAAGTCCTTTCCCCTTTTCTATTTGTTTGAATTTCAAGGCTTCAATAACAAAATAACTGCTCTCTTACCCATTTT
>NW_015388241.1:0-9377 GCF_001527695.2 Protobothrops mucrosquamatus | reverse complement strand
TCAGGCAGGAAACCCTATACCATTTCAGACAAATGGCTGTCCAGTCTCTTCTTAAAAACTTCCAGTGTTGGAGCATTCACCGCTTCTGGAGGCAGGTTGTTCCACTGGTTAATTGTTCTGTCAGGAAGTTTCTCCTTAGTTCTAGGTTGCTTCTCTCCTTGATTAGTTTCCATCCGTTGCTTCTTGTCCTGCCTTCAGGTGCCTTGGAAAATAGCTTGACTCCCTCTTCTTTGTGGCAGCCCCTGAGATATTGGAATACTGCTATCATGTCCCCCCTCATCCTTCTCTTCATTAAACTAGACATACCCAATTCCAGCAGCCTTTCCTTATATGCTTTAGCCTTCAGCATGGTTGAATACCATGCTGAAATCTTTTTGGATTCCAGCAAAAATAAGGTAACGTCTAATATTAAATCTGGAATTGGAAGACAGGCAGTTTGCCCTATTTTCATCCTCCTCTGGTTAATTTACATACATTTTTTTACACTAAATTACTCTGAACATTATGTGTATTATAAAATACTGCATCACAAACAAATAATGCAAATACGGACCCTAATCTTTACATATATAGACATCGTTGTGCAATTTTTATCTGCTATTTGAAAAATGGATCTGTGCTCCTGCATATTGGTATAACACCATCCAGAATAAAATCTCCCTTTTTACAATGCTATAGTATCTGTTCACTGTAGAGTCAAGATGACTGAATGGAACTGAACATTTACTGGCTGTGCCTTTCTTGACACCTACATGGATTTTTTTTCTTTGTGCCCTTGGGGAGAAATATCTGTCACTATTTAGGATTAAACTCTCAAACTTACAAGTGGGAGGCAAGCGTCTTTACTACTAGGCCACCACGCTACTCATTTAGAATGGTGATGCATATTTAATACAACCTGTCTACACCTCATCCACTTTCCATTTTACATGATCTGATCAGGGTTAAAAATTGCTCACCTGTATCAGCCCATTAGACTATTCTCCATAGTATTTGCCCAGCTGATTCAATCTGGCAGGATTGGTGTGCTTTGGGTTTCTAAAAAGCAATTATTGAGTCTGTCATTTGCACCTCTATAACTGTCTGGTTTGGCACTGCAACCAAACAAGACAGACACAGACTTCAACAAATAGTTAGAACTTCAGAAAAAAAAAACACTATTGCTACCAGCCTGCTTTCCATTGAGGACCTGTATACTGCATGAGCCAGAAAGAGGGCTGTGAAAATATCTACAGACCCCTCACATCCTGGACATAAACTGTTTCAACTTCTTCTCTCAAGACAATGCTATAGGGCATGGGTGTCAAATTCGCCACATCATGTGACATGTTGTGATGTTATCGCAACTCTTTTTGCATTGCCAGCAATGGGGTGGCCCCAGTTTTGGTATGATTAAACCGGCCCATGGGCCGGCAGTTTGACACCCCTGCTATAGGGTATAGCATGCCAAAACAACATGACACAAGGACAGTTTTTCCCCCATGCCATCACTCTGCCAAACAACCAATTCCCACAACATTGTCAAACTACCTAGTAGGGCTGTCTTACTATTATCCTTCTCATCCTTCCTATTATCTATTCCTTATCTTCTTATGATTATAACTTTGTTGCCTGTATCTTACAATTTATATTCATTGTTTTATTTAGTATCCTAGTATGATTTATGTTGACTGCTTATTTGGTATCCTATGACTATCACTGAGTGCTGTACCTTATGATTTAGGATGAATGTATTTTATGATTATAATCATGATTTATCACTTGTTGCTTGTATGTACACTGAAAGCTTATGCACCAGAGACAAATTCCTTGTGTGTCCAATCACACTTGGCCAATAAAGAATTCTAATAATTCTACTTCTTCAATTAAGCAATATCTCCTATCAGGATTTTGCAAGAACACTTTCTTTATCACAGTGCCTGCCCTATGGACTGAAGTTCCACCTGAGAACTTACACTTACCCTACTGGTGTTTTGAAGGGGCCCAAAGCCTAGCTTTTCACTGAGGTGTTTGTGGGGATGATTGAAACCTCTTTTAACTTAGATAATGTTCATTATCTAATGTTCTCAGGGGGAGCCTCAGTCCATAGGGCAGGCACTGTGATAGAGAAAGTGTTCTTGGAAGGTCCTGATAGGTGATATTGCTTAATTGAAGAAGTAGAATTATTAGAATTCTTTATTGGCCAAGTGTGATTGGACACATAAGGAATTTGTCTCTGGTGCATACGCTTTCAGTGTACATACAAGCAACAATAAGCTGCCTGGGAAAGCCAAGGGAAATCATCAAAACAATTAAAAAACGAAAATTAGAATATTTCAGACATGTGATGCAACACCCAGAAAAATACGGCATACTCCATTTAATCCTCCAGGGAAAGATTGAAGGCAAAAGAGGTCCAGGCAGAAGAAGAACATTGTGGCTTCTAAATCTAAGGGACTGGTTTAAACAAAACTCAGCAGCACTTTTTCGTGCGGCTGCTGATAAAAATAGGATCGCCAACATGATCGCCAATGTCCGATAACGGATATGGCACAAGAAGAAGAAGAAGAATGTTCATTTCTTTTTACCCTACTTGTTATTCTTCCATTATTACTCTTTAAGTTTTAAATAATTTGTAAACTCGCAGAGTTGCTGAGAATCTGGTGGTGTATACACCTAACTACTACTACTGCTGCTGCTGCTACTACTACGATTACTATTACTACTACAACATATGTTTATATAGGAAGTTGGCCTTTTTTTAAAAAAATGCAAGTGTGTGGAATTTTGTCCCAAGAGAGGAAAAACAGTCATTACTGTGTTGCTTTAGACTTGCAGAAAAAGTCCATTTTTCACTTCAACAGGGTTTTTAATTCTGTTAAATATGTCTAGTTTTCATTTAAAATGTAATAATAATAATATAGTTGGAAGGGAGCTTGGAGGTCATCGAGTCCAACTCCCTGCTCAAGCAGGAAACCCTATACCATTTCAGACAAATGGCTGTCCAGTCTCTTCTTAAAAACTTCCAGTGTTGGAGCATTCACCACTTCTGGAGGCAGGTTGTTACATTGGTTAATTTTTCTAACTGTCAGGAAGTTTCTCCTTAGTTCTAGGTTGCTTCTCTCCTTGATTAGTTTCCATCCGTTGCTTCTTGTCCTGCCCTCAGGCGCCTTGGAAAATAGCTTGACTCCCTCTTCTTTGTGGCAGCCCCTGAGATATTGGAACACTGCTATCATGTCCCCCCTCATCCTTCTCTTCATTAAACTACACATACCCAATTCCAGCAGCCTTTCCTTATATGCTTTAGCCTCCAGTCCCCTAATCATCTTTGTTGCTCTTCTCTGTACTCTTTCTAGAGTCTCAACATCTTTTTTACATAGTGGTGACCAAAACTGGATGCAATATTCCAAGTGTGGCCTTACCAAGGCATTGTAGAGTGGTATTAATACTTCACATGATCTTGATTCTATCCCTCTGTTAATTTTATATGATATACGCTGAGATTTTATATGATATAGAGCTGTGTTCATGTTAGTTTATATCAAACTATATTTACTATATATTTTCTTGGTATGATTTTCTATGGGACCTATAAAGCTATTAAATAAATACATGTGTTATATTATTGACTTCATTAAATGTATTCATATTATACCATACTTACATACGTGTACTTACATAAAATACTAAGAAGCTAAAGTATTACAGCTGATTGAAATATTCACATGAGTTTTAGTGGTCACTGGTAATGTAAAGAGGAAACAACATGAAAATTACTTTTATATAAATAATTCAGTATAAGGAATATTAAAAAAGGATTTTACAGAATTAGAGACTTAATTATGGTTGGAAATCATGCTACTACTGAATATTTTGTGCAAAAGGATTCTCTTTCTTTCTTCAGTACTACAGACTTGTGTTTACAGTCGAATTTGATCACTATTTAATAAAATATTTAGATCTCATCACCACAACCATTATCTTCATTTGAAGAATGGAATACTATTTCCTTTAACATCAAAGACAACTTCAACTGTTATATTAAACTTTTACCCGAGACACAAAGTCTTAAAAACTCATAACATTCTTCTCAAAGAATAACTCTGAACATCGACAAAATAAATTGAATATTTTAAATATTTGAGATTGTACATGTATATCTGTGTGCATCTTTATTTGCATATTCACACATAGGCCCGTGGATCTCTGTTTATTTTCTCCAGTTTAATCTTTCCTTCATCTTTTCCCTTTTATGCATTTCCTTCATTCTTTTTCCTTTATTTTTTTAACAGATTAATAACAAGGAATCTGAAACTTGCAGTAAAATGTTCTTTTTCAGTCCGTGAGTAAAACATGGATTATCTCAAATCATTATAGAGCACCAGAACAGCATGGGAAGAACAGAAATGTGAAACCATCTAAATAAAGTATAGGACGAGGGTCAGGAAACCCAGATTCAAGTTTAAACTAAATCAAATCCAAAACCTCATTGGTTGACTTTGAGCTATTCATTCTCTTTCAGTCCAACTTACTTTGCAGGATTTCTGTGGGGATTCAATGAAGGGAGATACCTGTGTAGTTCCTTTGAGATCCTAGAAAAAAAGGCAAGATACACATCTAATAGATAAAACACATAAAGACAGGCACACTGGGAAATTATTTCCCATTAATTCCGCTGGAAGTCATTGAGTGAAACAAAACACCCCTGAAAGATTACCTTCATTTGCCTTCCAGTTTCTCTTCATGTTTGAGGTTTTTTTTTTGTTTGTTTGTTCTTGTTCTTTAAAAAGCAACCCCTCTCTCTCCCTCTTTAATCTTTAAATTGATATTTATTCAGAACTGGCTCAAGAGGATTTCCTAGAATTTTCCGAGAGCAGTTATTTATCTTCATAAAACACCACTGTTGTCTCAGTATGCATGTTCTAGGCTTTGTGAAACAGAGAAATGATTATTAAAACTGAGCACTGCACTTAAATGTCTTACATACATCAAGTTTGTGGAAATAAAGTTGTTAAATATAATGTAATGTAAGGGTGGGCATGCATGGATAGGAGGCATTAGGAATGTTTAGAGGTCAATTACTACTCTTTTCAGAAACAATTTAAATAAGAATTAAATAAGACTTCAAAGAAGCTTTGCTTTGCTTTGCTTTGCTTTGCGTGGAAAGAATGAGGCTTTGAACCTACAGATTTTTCAGATCAGTATATAGCCGGTCCAAGTTAAGGGTTTATAATATTTTTTTTCTGTTTCCCTTATTTTCTTTTGAAAAAAAAAATAATAGAAAATATATGCCAATTTTCTCTGTGTACCCTTCTTTCTCTCACCGTGCTTCCATTTTGCTATTCATCCCCCTTCATTGTGCAAGCTACATGTCAAACCAAGTGGCAAAGCTAATTAGGTTGTGGTAGTTAATTCTTCCAACTGCAGGAGGCTTTCAATGGAATTGTCACTATATTGTTTACTAGACAATTTGGTGACAGTGAGGAAATTTCAGCATCTGTTTCCAGTGCATGTCCAGATCACAATGTTCTAAAATAAATGAAACCTAATGATTTGCTAGCACATGGTGAGCCATTGGCTGCACATCAGGCAGTTAATTTGGGATGACAATGTGGGAATGCACTCAGCAGAACTTTGATGAACATATGGCTTTAAGAAATCACGGCTCAAAGAGTTAAATTACGAGATCTGATGCTTAGATAAAGTTTGAAAAGATGACACATCATGGAGGTTGAAACTTTTTAGAGGGTAAGATGAAATTGTTATAGCTAGAGTATTAAACCCATTCTGCAGAGAATAAACATATGAAATATAACCATCTTGCATCACATAATCAAGAGACTGAACTCATAAGGCCATATTGCCATTTAGTAATTAAAGCTGCAATTCTAAACCCATTTACAAGAGTGAACAGAACTCATTTCTGATTAGACATTGGTGAATATGTCAACTTCAATTTTGTTCTTTTTTTAAAAAAAATGTTGGGTTTGTTTTATCCTATTTCCATATCAATATATTATTTTAAAAATCTAATTAAATATATATAATATCATGTATGCATTTTCCTCAGACAATATTCAAAAGAGAATAAATGTTTCTTACTTAGGATTTACTTTCTTAAAAATATTTTTTTCTCATTCTTTCTTACAGCAAGAGCTATTTAAATTTAAACAATTGGGCAATGTAACACTATAAAGTCAGTCATATTCAAAATAGAAGTAACTTCTGATCCATTTTGATGAAATATAATTCTTTGCTGATTATGATTTGTTGGCTCCCTGTCTATCACCATTCATAATGGTCAAGAATCTCCTCTCCTTTCCTCAAATCTTCTAGATTTGAAAAACAAGGACAATTTTTTTCACCTTTTTCATCTCCCAAATCTTGAAGTGAGAATTTGGTCTTCATTTATTTTAATTTGCTAGATTACCCAAGGAAAATAAAAATGGCCCAAAGAGAATAGAGATTTCTGCTCAGCTGAGTCACTGTCTCATCAGAAGAAACTGAAACAAGTCTCTTTATCTTTTCTTGTCTTTTTTATAAGGGTCTTGGTAGCACAGTGGTTAAAATGCAGTATTGCAGGCTAACTCACTGCTCAGTCTAGGACACGGGTCGGCAACCCACAGCTCTGGAGCCATATGCAGCTCTTTCAGCCTTCTAATGCAGCTCCAGGCTCCAGTCCTCCTCCGCCATTTGCACAGAGAGAGAGAGAGACAGAGAAAGGCACTTGCACTTCTTTTCTCTTCTCTTCTCTTCTCTTCTCTTCTCTTCTCTTCTCTTCTCTTCTCTTCTCTTCTCTTCTCTCTCTCTCTCTCGGCTGATTGGCCCTGTGCCTGGGCGCCCCACCCCCTGGGAGAAGCGCGGCCAGGAAGTCCCTTTCCTGGGCTGGCCCCATCTGAGGCACATGTGGCCGGAGAGCAGCCCCGGGTTTCCCCCTGGGAGCAGCCCGCCAGAGCCTCCGCTGAGCGGGCCAGCCCTCCTGCAAGCTGCGGCCCCAAGGGAGCGTAGCCCCTGTGATCCCCAGCCGGCACTACCATTGGCCCCACTGGCCGGGAAGGCACGCTGAAGTCCCAGCTGCCGGGAAGGCGATCGGCCCACTCCTCTCCCATCACCTGGAAGAGGTAAACAATTAGTCCCCAGTGCTGGGTTTTCCCCTCATGCAGGGCTTACATTGGTGGCAGAGACGCAGCAAGGGAGGGAGAGAGAGAGAAAGAGAGAGAGAGAGGGAGAGGAAAAGAGAGAGAGAGAGGGAGAGGAAAGAGAGAGGGGGAGGGAGGGAAGGAGGGGGAGAGAGAGAGAGAGAGAATATGAATATATGTTGTCCTTACTGGACTTTTAGTAAAGAATGTTTAATGAAATATTTTGATTTTTTTTTTAATTAAGAGATGATGTATGGGGATAATTATGCTGTATTTAAAGATGGTAGATAAGCTGCTAAAATTGTTTTCACCTGTTGGGATGAAAGAGAAAGGGTTTTTTTCCCCCTCATTCTCCTGCATTAAAAAATGTTTTCTTTGTAGCAGTTCATTGATTTTATAAATGCAACACACTATAGTTTTTTTTATAATAGCATAAGGGTAAAAAAGGATATATGCAATGTTATCTTCATTTTAGATGTCAAAAGGGTTTTGTGGCTCCCAATGTTTTCTTTTCTGTGAGAAACAGGTCTAACTGGCTCTTTGAGTGTTTAAGGTTGCCGACTCCTGGTCTAGGAGTTCAATTCTGAACTACTCAAGGTTGACTCAGCCCTCCGTCCTGCTGCGGTTGTTAAAATGAGGACCCAGATTGTTGAGGGCAATATGCTGACTATGTAAACTGCTTAAAGAGGGCTGTAAAGCACTAGGAAGCAGTATATAAGTCTAAGTGCTATTGCTATTGCTATCTCCAAGAAATCTTTCATCAAATCAAACTAGTAAATGTAAACCTCTTACCAACAAGCTATCTTCTTTCTTTAATTTCAAATTAATCAAATTAATCAAATTAATCAAATTAATCAAATTAATCAAATTAATCAAATTAATCAAATGGAGTGGAGTGGAGTGGAGTGGAGTGGAACGGAACGGAACGGAACAGAACAGAATAGAATAACAGAGTTGGAAAGGACTTTGGAGGTCTTCTAGTCTGACCCTCTACTCAGGCAGGAAAACTGATACCCTTTCAGACAATGTCCTGCATCATACTGAAGTTCCCCCACCTTTTAGATTATGAACCACATTGATGTTACATCTTAAAAGGCCATATAGTTTATTTTATTTTATACTGTAGGGAGAAATGTTAACTTTTATTACTTTATTCTTCTGCCTTTTTTTCTCTATAGATGAACTCTTTTTCTTATTAAACTAAATTTATTGGATTCTCCAAGGGAACGTGATAGCTCAGTGATTAAAGACACTAAGCTCATCAGCTGGAAAGTTGACAGCTTGGGTTTGAGATCTGAGTGCTGCACAACGGAGGGGTGAGATATTTATCCTGATTTTTATATAATTCGGAATAGAGGAAGGAACAAGAAATTTGTTTTGATTTTTGCTTATCCTTGTCCTTTATAGTTCTTTATCCTTCTCCTGGATGTTGTCTTGAGTAACCCAGTGACACTCCACTGGTGGATGAATTGTAATGTGGACAACTGCTTCTTCTTTTCAATTTCATTCTCAGCTAATTCATCTTTATTTGATCTTTCTCATTTAAATTTAAAAATCGAATCTTCCATCTTTTATATTACTTTCCCCATTAATAGCATGACTCCATTCTTTCCATGACCAAGTGAATTGCATTATCCTCTTCTCCAGCACAGAGCTTTTCAACCTTTTCACCCAGTGTACCACTTTTAGGATATGGCAACATCCGAGTACCACCAGTCGCCTAACAAGGTGTCAAAAACTTGATGCCCCCCCAAAAAAGACAGCCGAGCAAGACGCCTGCCTACTCACCCGGCGGTGCTCTTCCTCCTATCTGAGGTTTTCATTGTTGTGAGCATTTCTGTTGAGGATTGGCAGCGGGGGTGGGGTGGGGGGCTGTTTGGTTTTTATTTCCCCCATCTGCTGGGTGGTTGTAGCAGGTTTTGGTCACTTCACATGACCCTGGGACACTGCGACCATCATAAATATGAATCTGGAGATGCTGCAACATTCCAGCTGATCGGCGCTTCTTCTGGGCTCAGCAGAAGCATCAGGATCAGCACCGAGCTCCAGCTGGATCCTGACACTGATCCTGGTGCTTCCGCTGAGCCCTGACAGCCCTGCAGCTCCAGCCATCTCTCGCTCAGGCTTGTGCGGTGCTGACACCGGTTCAGCTCATTCCCCTCCCCTGCTACCACTTTTCTACGATGGTCGCGTACCACCTGCCAGGTGCCAATGTACCACAGGTGGTACCCGTACCCACTGGTTGAAAAGCCCTGCTCC
>NW_015388240.1:129219-140235 GCF_001527695.2 Protobothrops mucrosquamatus | reverse complement strand
TTGGGTTATATACAAATTATTTCTGAAACTGGAAGGGCTATAGTTGAAAAATGATTTCACTGAGGGTCTCCTTGATTCTAAGTAACTTCTGATTCTACTCTGTTACAAACATATGAAAAGAACAGGAAAATAGTAATACTTTTTGTGTACGGTTCCTATTTCAAGTTTCTAAGATTAGCTAATACACACAATCATAAAAAAAATTCAAATAGGAAGCAAGATAAGTAAGATAAATTTAAAAATTTAGGAGCACACTTTTAAATGTCCTATAATAAACAGGTTAGCATGATTAGCCTGTATCAAGTCTCTGAAATATATAGACCTCTTCACTGAGGTTTATGGACTATAATCAACCACTCTGGTCCAATACAATTGTGAACTAATGCTTTTTGACTTCCTGGTTTACGGGAGAACTAGTGCTTGGGTCTCACCATTCCTAATCCTCCATTTTAGCCACTACTGGCTCTCAGATTAACATTAATTAATTATATATGGCTATATATTTTAGAATAACAGTTCCCCAACTTTTTGGGGATTGATTTTGTGGAAGACATTTTTTCCACGGATTGGGCTGGGGGGGAGATGGTTTCGGTTTCACTCGCTCACCTGCCACTCACCTCCAGCTGTGCGGCTGGGTTCCTAACAGGCCACGGACCAGCACCAGTCCGTGGCCTGGGAGTTGGGGACCCCTATTTTAGACCTATAATTTCTAAAGTGACTCAAAATTGGCCAGTGATTTTAAGTCTATTGCAGTAAAACCAGAAAATAGATTGTGGTTGCTTAAAGACTAATAATATTATATCATAAGCTTTCATACTGTAGATCAGTGGCTCCCAACCTTTTCTATCCGCCGCACCCCTAGAACGTTTCTGATATATTCTTGCACTCCTTACAAAAGTTCGAAATAACGGCAACAAATTATGCATATACACTATAATTTTGAAAACCCAAATTTTCGCACCCTCTGGAATATCGTCTCGCACCCCTGGTTGGTAACCCCTGCTGTAGATTATGGTCCACTTCATCATCGACAAAGAGCTGTCAATAGTAATAATAGTTTATAGATAGTTCTCGGCTTATGACAATTGAGCCCAACATTTTGTTGCTAAGAAAGACAGTTAAGTGAATTTTGCCCCATTTTATCTTTCTTGCCTCAGTTAAGTGAATCACTGTAGTTGTTAAATTAGTAATATAGCTGTTAAGTGAATATGGCTTCCCCATTGACTTTGCTTATCAGAAAGTCACAAAAGGTGATCATATGATCCCGGGAGACTTTAACAGTCATAAATACATGGCAGTTGCTAAGCATCTGAATTTTGATCACATGACCATAGGGATGCTGCAACGGTCATAAGTGTAAAAAACGACCATAAGTCACTTTTTTCAGTGGCTTTGTGACTTTGAACAGTCACTAAATGAATGGTTGCAAGTATTTGCAAGTATTTGAGAAGAAAATAAGAAATAGGAAGTGTATACAGCAAGTATTATCAATAATTAGTATTTATTCACAAGAGTGGGGGAAGAGTTTTTCCATTTTAAAAAGTATCAATCTGATTCTTTCTCAAGCATGAATATTTGGAATCAAACCACAGAGAATTTTTTATAAAATGACTCAATGGATAAATTAACTTCTTTGATTAGAGAAAGCCTCTTATGGATTTTTTTATGTACTAATGAAAAAATGTTTGCGACTTTTGATAATTACACAGATTATAGAAAAAAGGGTAATAATAGAGAGGTTAAAATATATTTGTTCTGATAATTGCTGTTAAAAATATTGGAGAATTTATATTTTTTCCTTTCTTTTCTATTTTTGTTATTTATTTTTTTTTCCACCTGTTGCTATTTAATTTCTCCCCCCCCCCCTCATTTTCTATTAGTTTGTGTTAGCTTTTATCTTCTGGTTTAAAAGATTTTATAATATTTTATAATATATATATATCATTTTATCATTTTATGATAAGGGATGATATAAGAATAAACTTTTTAACTGAAATATTAGAGAAAGTGTTGAGTTACTGACATTGTTTGTATCTGTCTGGAGGAGGGGTAGTCATCTTTTATATATTTTTGGTTATTTTTTATTTCCTTTTTTTCTATCTCTTTGCATTTTTTCTTTTTTTATATTTTTCTTAGTTTGTATTAGTGTTTTATCTCTGTATTTGTAAATTGTAATAAAATTATTACAGAGCGAGAGAACCATTGTAGGCAAAACTTCCCCTTCAAGAGCTTTTTGACATGAAAATAGCTAGGCAAATGATTTGTCCAGCATAAAAGGACATATTCTTCCCATATGTTGGTTATGGTTGGTTCTTCCTCCAGGGGGGGTTGAATCAGGACGCCATCATAGGAGATGGTGTCCAGAAGCTAAGGGCATTTTATTGTACTGCGATGTTTTGAATCTTTGTTAGCCATCCAGGATTGCTTGGCATAGACAAGTGCACAAAGAAAGAGGCTTGCCCTTCCTGCCATTTGTTTGCCAGGCTCAAATCAAGACGCTGATTGGGAGAGACTTAAAGGAATCACAGTTTCACCCAAATGGGTGATCACATCAGTCTGTTGAAGGCTGCCTGACCTAGCCTTTTTGGAGGGAGGAAGCACGACACCCGAGAAAAGGAACGCTTTGCAACCTGTGGTGCTTTTATCCCCCTTAATAATAATAATAATAATAATAATAATAATAATAATAATAATAATAATAATAATAATAATAATAATAATAATAATAATAATAAAGCCTCCTCGTACTCTGTACGTGGAGCTTGTCATTTGTGAGTAAAGCAGGCTAGGTATCCCTGCAGATGTGCTTGGGAATATTGCCCATTAAACAGAAGAGGGCTCACTTCCATGGAAGAAAAACGCCCACCTGCCCCCGAGAGAAGAGGGACACCGCGGCTTGGGAGAAACGAGCCCCTCACCCTGACCGCAGTGCAGGAACAGTCGGAGTCGAAGGGCCACTGGGAAAACGTGGCGAGACGGTTCTCTTTCAGGTACAGCTCGAGGGCTGGAGGGACCCGCAGTTTCGCCTCCCCGAGAGACATGATGGCTGCTGGAGCTTTCAAACCGGAGCGGGAAAGAAAGGGGGGGGGGGGAGCAAAACGGCTTTCCAAGGCATGATGGGAAATAGGCTGAGCACTGACGTGGAGGATGCCACGCCTCCCGCCGAGCGCTGAACATGCTGGGAAGCGTAGTTCTTACGATCGCAATGAGCAAAAACGACATTTGTTTTACAATTTAAAAAAAAAAAAGCGCTTGTACGTCGACAGCATCTTTTAGAAATGCCCCTTTAAAACCTTACTGATTTGTTGTACTATAAGGGCAAAGCAAAACTAGATCTCCAAGTTATCGTTTCAAAGTAAAAAAACGCCACTTTTTTTGTATTTGCTGCAGTGATGCCAGAGGTCCAAGGAAGTAATCTATACAGAACATTACAATTTAATATAGTTCAGAGAGAGACTGTTTTCTGTTTGTTGCAGCTATAAGAGCGAAGGTTTCTGTGGCTCCTTAAATACGAACAAGTCATTTTTTGGGGTGGGTGTTATTCAGCACAGGTCTTGGTAATGCCTATGAAAGTACAGTAGATGGCACCACCTTGCTGACTTTGATAAAAAGTTAACCAGGGTTGGGTATGGTTAGTTTATTGGACTAGGAAAGCCAATACAGACTAGCGGCTAAGAATTTGAAAAAGGCTATCAAGCAGTCGATCACAAACCATTTTCATGTTGTATTGTGGCCCGGAAAATTACTTGTGGGCCCCTAGTTTGACTTCACCTGGAATCTCAAATTCTTAACACTATTAAACATCATAGCATTAATTTCAGTGAATACAATAAACATATATAAGTTCAAAGATTTATTTCCCCTTGGCAATGCTCCAAAAAGGTTTCTTGGTAGATGTCAGATTCAGATAAATCCTCAAGATTCCAAGTTTCAAATGGGATTACAAGTGCAAGAATACAAGCTAATTTGAGGGCTAATCCACATGGAGCTCTGTTTCCATCTGTCCTGTTTGCCATCATTTGCTCACTAGAGACTAAAATGGACGTTCTGAAACTTGAGCTGGCCACGAACAAGGAGTGTATAGCGGAGGTGGTGACACTTTGAAAGCTGTATGCAACGAAATTTCATTTTGAGGTATGCCGATTGGTGTACATTCAAAGTGACAATAAAACTATTCTTGTTGTTAATACTATCCATTTGAAATTGCCATAAAAACACAAATCACTATTTGTATAAGAAGAACCTCCATTTATGGTTGAACCATCAATCCACCATTTTTACTGCCAATATGGAGAAAAAAGTAGATCTATAGAGAAGGAAGGAAGGAAGGAAGGAAGGAAGGAAGGAAGGAAGGAAGGAAGGAAGGAAGGAAGGAAGGAAGGAAGGAAGGAAGGAAGGAAGGAAGGAAGGAAGGAAGGAAGGAATTTCTGGTAGAGATGCAGATGCAGTGCAAAAACAGATTCAAGAAGCATATCCTTTTGAACCCTCCCAATTGTACACAGGATCCATCTGAAAGTACTATTAAAACATATCACATCAAACTAAATAGAGTGAGTTTTAAAAATCTCCCATCCGATTATTTTTAGACAAGAACAGCAGAATTATAGGTAATAATGGAATGAAAATTATTTAGAATAGTGACTATTGCTCATTCTTTGCAGATAGCTGTGATCTGTGCTTTGATAGTGGTCTCAGATGGCACTCATATACAAATCATGACTATCCATAAGGAATCACATGGATCTGATATCTTCCTTTTAAAAATAAAGTTAAAGTAACATTTTACTTTTTTTCAGATTGTATGATTTGCCAGCCAGAATGAGCACAATGTACAGCAAAAATATGTGATATTTAAAGAAAATTACGTAAGTAGTCTTTGCCCAGGCTAATTCTTTAAAATTTATTATTTTTTCTTACACTTCCATTGTTCTCTGGTAAACTTGCTCTGAATTGCAGTTTAAAGGTCCAATTACAAATGTAAACAGTTGCTTGATATTTTTCTTTCTCCCTGTCTTTGCCTTTTATCCAATTGTTGCCAGTTAAACTATTTCTAATCTTTGCTAATATTTAATACATAGTACCAACTATACTTTCGCTAGATGGACTGAGCGGCTGTGTCTTTGCTCTGATCTAGATGCAAAGATTAGCTAAGATTGATCCAGGTGCAAACTAAACTGGAAATTAGCTACAGTAATTTCCTAACAAAAATTGATTTGAGGTAGGAGGAAAATGGGCTGGATGATTCCTTTCCGTTTGTATGAAGACATACATAGCCCTCAAATGCACAGGAAGCCACAACCCAAAAAGAACAGTTACAACCGAGCTAACTCATAATTTTACTACTATGACCATGATGGCTTTATATGCATCCAGAATATCATATGCAGTTGCTGTTCAAAGGGAAGAAAATATGCCGGCAGTTTGAGACTAAAGCAAAATAAAGAAAAGTGGTAATTGATGCAGCAATTTTGTATTGCTCACAGATTCATTCCCAAGCTGCATCCAGTGGGCCAAGTAATGTACAACTATGATAAAGATGTAATTCAGGCTCTGGTTTTATTTATTGCTTTCATCTCTTATGCCATAATAGATGTCACAGTGTGAGAGCAGAGATGGACTGTTCAAAGTTCCACGTGATATCCCTGGTCTCAATACATCTGCAACTGAGAAAAGAAATAGGCAGAAAGCTCAGTCCTTGTTTGACCTAAAGGAGTTCAGTGGGAAGACAGTGGAGAAAAGGACAGCAGGCAGACCACAATTGTTCTTTTACTGGCTTCAGCCACTTGAAATCATGTTCAAAATCACCTGTAACACAAAGAATAAGGAAATGTAACTCTTCTCTTATTGCAAGAGTAATAAGTTCCTGTTGAATCAGCTGCCACATTACTCAGTCAATTTGTGCTTGCAATGGGCCTGTGAGTATAGGATTCTTTACTGTGTTTTACAAAATGGACTTGACAAACTGCAAAAAAGGAAAAGGTCATGTTGTATTTTGGAAATGTGCAAATCCAAAAAATGTTGAAAATGGCCTCTTTGAAAGTATTTTGGCTTCCTAATTAGCCTTTCACTGCATCAGGAGACAGATGCAAATAGAAAAAGCCCAAATTATTAGCCACATTGGCCTCATGCAGGAATATGTGCAGGTAATTCTNTTGGGTTATATACAAATTATTTCTGAAACTGGAAGGGCTATAGTTGAAAAATGATTTCACTGAGGGTCTCCTTGATTCTAAGTAACTTCTGATTCTACTCTGTTACAAACATATGAAAAGAACAGGAAAATAGTAATACTTTTTGTGTACGGTTCCTATTTCAAGTTTCTAAGATTAGCTAATACACACAATCATAAAACAAATTCAAATAGGAAGCAAGATAAGTAAGATAAATTTAAAAATTTAGGAGCACACTTTTAAATGTCCTATAATAAACAGGTTAGCATGATTAGCCTGTATCAAGTCTCTGAAATATATAGACCTCTTCACTGAGGTTTATGGACTATAATCAACCACTCTGGTCCAATACAATTGTGAACTAATGCTTTTTGACTTCCTGGTTTACGGGAGAACTAGTGCTTGGGGTCTCACCATTCCTAATCCTCCATTTTAGCCACTACTGGCTCTCAGATTAACATTAATTAATTATATATGGCTATATATTTTAGAATAACAGTCCCCAACTTTTTTGGGATTGATTTTGTGGAAGACATTTTTTCCACGGATTGGGCTGGGGGGGGAGATGGTTTCGGTTTCACTCGCTCACCTGCCATTCACCTCCAGCTGTGCGGCTGGGTTCCTAACAGGCCACGGACCAGTACCAGTCCGTGGCCTGGGAGTTGGGGACCCCTATTTTAGACCTATAATTTCTAAAGTGACTCAAAATTGGCCAGTGATTTTAAGTCTATTGCAGTAAAACCAGAAAATAGATTGTGGTTGCTTAAAGACTAATAATATTATATCATAAGCTTTCATACTGTAGATCAGTGGCTCCCAACCTTTTCTATCCGCCGCACCCCTAGAACGTTTCTGATATATTCTTGCACTCCTTACAAAAGTTCAAAATAACAGCAACAAATTATGCATATACACTATAATTTTGAAAACCCAAATTTTCGCACCCTCTGGAATATCGTCTCGCACCCCTGGTTGGTAACCCCTGCTGTAGATTATGGTCCACTTCATCATCGACAAAGAACTGTCAATAGTAATAATAGTTTATAGATAGTTCTCGGCTTATGACAATTGAGCCCAACATTTTGTTGCTAAGAAAGACAGTTAAGTGAATTTTGCCCCATTTTATCTTTCTTGCCTCAGTTAAGTGAATCACTGTAGTTGTTAAATTAGTAATATAGCTGTTAAGTGAATATGGCTTCCCCATTGACTTTGCTTATCAGAAAGTCACAAAAGGTGATCATATGATCCCGGGAGACTTTAACAGTCATAAATACATGGCAGTTGCTAAGCATCTGAATTTTGATCACATGACCATAGGGATGCTGCAACGGTCATAAGTGTGAAAAACGACCATAAGTCACTTTTTTCAGTGGCTTTGTGACTTTGAACAGTCACTAAATGAATGGTTGCAAGTATTTGCAAGTATTTGAGAAGAAAATAAGAAATAGGAAGTGTATACAGCAAGTATTATCAATAATTAGTATTTATTCACAAGAGTGGGGGAAGAGTTTTTCCATTTTAAAAAGTATCAATCTGATTCTTTCTCAAGCATGAATATTTGGAATCAAACCACAGAGAATTTTTTATAAAACGAATCAATGGATAAATTAACTTCTTTGATTAGAGAAAGCCTCTTATGGATTTTTTTATGTACTAATGAAAAAATGTTTGCGACTTTTGATAATTACACAGATTATAGAAAAAAGGGTAATAATAGAGAGGTTAAAATATATTTGTTCTGATAATTGCTGTTAAAAATATTGGAGAATTTATATTTTTTCCTTTCTTTTCTATTTTTGTTATTTTTTTCTTTTTTTCCACCTGTTGCTATTTAATTTCTCCCCCCCCCCTCATTTTCTATTAGTTTGTGTTAGCTTTTATCTTCTGGTTTAAAAGATTTTATAATATTTTATAATATATATATATCATTTTATCATTTTATGATAAGGGATGATATAAGAATAAACTTTTTAACTGAAATATTAGAGAAAGTGTTGAGTTACTGACATTGTTTGTATCTGTCTGGAGGAGGGGTAGTCATCTTTTATATATTTTTGGTTATTTTTTATTTCCTTTTTTTCTATCTCTTTGCATTTTTTCTTTTTTTATATTTTTCTTAGTTTGCATTAGTGTTTTATCTCTGTATTTGTAAATTGTAATACAATTATTACAGAGCGAGAGAACCATTGTAGGCAAAACTTCCCCTTCAAGAGCTTTTTGACATGAAAATAGCTAGGCAAATGATTTGTCCAGCATAAAAGGACATATTCTTCCCATATGTTGGTTATGGTTGGTTCTTCCTCCAGGGGGGGTTGAATCAGGACGCCATCATAGGAGATGGTGTCCAGAAGCTAAGGGCATTTTATTGTACTGCGATGTTTTGAATCTTTGTTAGCCATCCAGGGTTGCTTGGCATAGACAAGTGTACAAAGAAAGAGGCTTGCCCTTGCTGCCATTTGTTTGCCAGGCTCAAATCAAGATGCTGATTGGGAGAGACTTAAAGGAATCACAGTTTCACCCAAATGGGTGATCACATCAGTCTGTTGAAGGCTGCCTGACCTAGCCTTTTTGGAGGGAGGAAGCACAACACCCGAGAAAAGGAACGCTTTGCAACCTGTGGTGCTTTTATCCCCCATAATAATAATAATAATAATAATAATAATAATAATAATAATAATAATAATAATAATAATAATAATAATAATAATAATAATAATAATAATAATATGGATGAAACTTGTAACAGTGGTACCCATTGTCATCGGGGCACTGGGAACTATGTCCAAAAACTTTGCAAAATACATCAAGAAATTGCAGCTTCCTGCAATAACTCGAGCAATGTTACAAAAAACTGCGCTACCCGGAACATCTTATATTTTAAGGTTGACACCTTAATAATAATAATAATAATAATAATAATAATAATAATAATAATAATAATAATAATAATAATAATAATAATAATAATAATAATAATAATAAAGCCTCCTCGTACTCTGTGCGTGGAGCTTGTCATTTGTGAGTAAAGCAGGCTAGGTATCCCTGCAGATGTGCTTGGGAATATTGCCCATTAAACAGAAGAGGGCTCACTTCCATGGAAGAAAAGCGCCCACCTGCCCCCGAGAGAAGAGGGACACCGCGGCTTGGGAGAAACGAGCCCCTCACCCTGACCGCAGTGCAGGAACAGTCGGAGTCGAAGGGCCACTGGGAAAACGTGGCGAGACGGTTCTCTTTCAGGTACAGCTCGAGGGCCGGAGGGACCCGCAGTTTCGCCTCCCCGAGAGACATGATGGTTGCTGGAGCTTTCAAACCGGAGCGGGAAAGAAAGGGGGGGGGGAAGCAAAACGGCTTTCCAAGGCATGATGGGAAATAGGCTGAGCACTGACGTGGAGGATGCCACGCCTCCCGCCGAGCGCTGAACATGCTGGGAAGCGTAGTTCTTACGATCGCAATGAGCAAAAACGACATTTGTTTTACAATTTAAAAAAAAAAAAGCGCTTGTACGTCGACAGCATCTTTTAGAAATGCCCCTTTAAAACCTTACTGATTTGTTGTACTATAAGGGCAAAGCAAAACTAGATCTCCAAGTTATCGTTTCAAAGTAAAAAAACGCCACTTTTTTTGTATTTGCTGCAGTGATGCCAGAGGTCCAAGGAAGTAATCTATACAGAACATTACAATTTAATATACTTCAGAGAGAGACTGTTTTCTGTTTGTTGCAGCAATAAGAGCGAAGGTTTCTGTGGCTCCTTAAATACGAACAAGTCATTTTTTGGGGTGGGTGTTATTCAGCACAGGTCTTGGTAATGCCTATGAAAGTACAGTAGATGGCACCACTTTGCTGACTTTGATAAAAAGTTAACCTGGGTTGGGTATGGTTAGTTTATTGGACTAGGAAATCCAATACAGACTAGCAGCTAAGAATTTGAAAAAGGCTATCAAGCAGTCGATCACAAACCATTTTCATGTTGTATTGTGGCCCGGAAAATTACTTGTAGGCCCCTAGTTTGACTTCACCTGGAATCTCAAATTCTTAACACTATTAAACATCATAGAATTAATTTCTGAGTGAATACAATAAACATATATAAGTTCAAAGATTTATTTCCCCTTGGCAATGCTCCAAAAAGGTTTCTTGGTAGATGTCAGATTCAGATAAATCCTCAAGATTCCAAGTTTCAAGTGGGATTACAAGTGCAAGAATACAAGCTAATTTGAGGACTAATCCACATGGAGCTCTGTTTCCATCTGTCCTGTTTGCCATCATTTGCTCACTAGAGACTAAAATGGACGTTCTGAAACTTGAGCTGGCCACGAACAAGGAGTGTATAGTGGAGGTGGTGACACTTTGAAAGCTGTATGCAACGAAATTTCATTTTGATGTATGCCGATTGGTGTACATTCAAAGTGACAATAAAACTATTCTTGTTGTTAATACTATCCATTTGAAATTGCCATAAAAAACACAAATCACATCTATTTGTATAAGAAGAACCTCCATTTATGGTTGAACCATCAATCCACCATTTTTACTGCCAATATGGAGAAAAAAGTAGATCTATAGAGAAGGAAGGAAGGAAGGAAGGAAGGAATTTCTGGTAGAGATGCAGATGCAGTGCAAAAACAGATTCAAGAAGCATATCCTTTTAATAATAATAATAATAGTAAAGTTGGAAGGGACCTTGAAGGTCATCTAGTCCAACCCCCTGCTCAGGCAGGAAACCCTATACCATTTCGGACAAATGGCTGTCCAGTCTCTTCTTAAAAATTTCCAGTGTTGGAGCATTCACCGCTTCTGGAGGCAGGTTGTTCCACTGGTTAATTGTTCTCACTGTCAGGAAGTTTC
>NW_015388240.1:127068-128939 GCF_001527695.2 Protobothrops mucrosquamatus | reverse complement strand
TACCATTTCGGACAAATGGCTGTCCAGTCTCTTCTTAAAAATTTCCAGTGTTGGAGCATTCACCGCTTCTGGAGGCAGGTTGTTCCACTGGTTAATTGTTCTCACTGTCAGGAAGTTTCTCCTTAGTTCTAGATTGCTTCTCTCCTTGATTAGTTTCCACCCGTTGCTTCTTGTCCTGCCTCCAGGCGCTTTGGAAAATAGCTTGAACCCTCCCAATTGTACACAGGATCCATCTGAAAGTACTATTAAAACATATCACATCAAACTAAATAAAGTGAGTTTTAAAAATCCCCCATCCGATTATTTTTAGACAAGAACAGCAGAATTATAGGTAATAATGGAATGAAAATTATTTAGAATAGTGACTATTGCTCATTCTTTGCAGATAGCTGTGATCTGTGCTTTGATAGTGGTCTCAGATGGCACTCATATACAAATCATGACTATCCATAAGGAATCACATGGATCTGATATCTTCCTTTTAAAAATAAAGTTAAAGTAATATTTTACTTTTTTCAGATTGTATGATTTGCCAGCCAGAATGAGCACAATGTACAGCAAAAATATGTGATATTTAAAGAAAATTACATAAGTAGCTCTTTGCCCAGGCTAATTCTTTAAAATTTATTATTTTTTCTTACACTTCCATTGTTCTCTGGTAAACTTGCTCTGAATTGCAGTTTAAAGGTTCAGTTACAAATGTAAATAGTTGCTTGATATTTTTCTTTCTCCCTGTCTTTGCCTTTTATCCAATTGTTGCCAGTTAAACTATTTCTAATCTTTGCTAATATTCAATACATAGTACCAACTATACTTTCGCTAGATGGACTGAGCAGCTGTGTCTTTGCTCTGATCTAGATGCAAAGATTAGCTAAGATTGATCCAGGTGCAAACTAAACTGGAAATTAGCTACAGTAATTTCCTAACAAAAATTGATTTGAGGTAGGAGGAAAATGGGCTGGATGATTCCTTTCCGTTTGTATGAAGACATACATAGCCCTCAAATGCACAGGAAGCCACAACCCAAAAAGAACAGTTACAACCGAGCTAACTCATAATTTTACTACTATGACCGTGATGGCTTTATATGCATCCAGAATATCATATGCAGTTGCTGTTCAAAGGGAAGAAAATATGCCGGCAGTTTGAGACTAAAGCAAAATAAAGAAAAGTGGTAATTGATGCAGCAATTTTGTATTGCTCACAGATTCATTCCCAACCTGCATCCAGTGGGCCAAGTAATGTACAACTATGATAAAGATGTAATTCAGGCTCTGGTTTTATTGCTTTCATCTCTTATGCCATAATAGATGTCACAGTGTGAGAGCAGAGATGGACTGTTCAAAGTTCCACGTGATATCCCTGGTCTCAATACATCTGCAACTGAGAAAAGAAATAGGCAGAAAGCTCAGTCCTTGTTTGACCTAAAGGAGTTCAGTGGGAAGACAGTGGAGAAAAGGACAGCAGGCAGACCACAATTGTTCTTTTACTGGCTTCAGCCACTTGAAATCATGTTCAAAATCACCTGTAACACAAAGAATAAGGAAATGTAACTCTTCTCTTATTGCAAGAGTAATAAGTTCCTGTTGAATCAGCTGCCACATTACTCAGTCAATTTGTGCTTGCAATGGGCCTGTGAGTATAGGATTCTTTACTGTGTTTTACAAAATGTACTTGACAAACTGCAAAAAAGGAAAAGGTCATGTTGTATTTTGGAAATGTGCAAATCCAAAAAATGTTGAAAATGGCCTCTTTGAAAGTATTTTGGCTTCCTAATTAGCCTTTCACTGCATCAGGAGACAGATGCAAATAGAAAAAGCCCAAATTATTAGCCACATTGGCCTCATGCAGGAATATGTGCAGGTAATTCT
>NW_015388240.1:122108-126882 GCF_001527695.2 Protobothrops mucrosquamatus | reverse complement strand
ACTTGACAAACTGCAAAAAAGGAAAAGGTCATGTTGTATTTTGGAAATGTGCAAATCCAAAAAATGTTGAAAATGGCCTCTTTGAAAGTATTTTGGCTTCCTAATTAGCCTTTCACTGCATCAGGAGACAGATGCAAATAGAAAAAGCCCAAATTATTAGCCACATTGGCCTCATGCAGGAATATGTGCAGGTAATTCTAGACTACAATAGCAATTGGATCAGAATTTCCCTTGCCAAGCAATGCAGTGATAAAGCATGACCACGTCACTTAATGATGGCAATCTCCGAAGTCTTGATTGCTACCGGTATCATTAACTGAATCCCATGTTCATTAGGCAAGGCAACTTCCTGCTGGCTTCCCACAAGCAAAATCAGAGGGGAAGCCAGCAGGAAGTTGCTAGTCACAGACTCTCAGGCAGGTAAGTGGCTGCTGCTTGGTGTGTGTGTATGTGTGTGCACCATGCAAGTCAGTGAAGGGTTGTGTAAGAGGTGCTGCATGGGGACGGGAGGGTGCACGGAGGTGTAGCCTGTTTGGGTGCACAAGAGTGTGTGAGTGGCTGACACAGAGTGAGCCCATAGGGGCTGGGGAAGAGTGTGAAGGTGGGGGAGACTTACCCGAGTGACTTGCAATCTTCTCTACTGGCTTCCCCTTTGATTTTCTTGGGAAGCCAGTAGGGAAGGTTGCAAATAGCAATCCTGTAATCATGGTGCATTTGACAACCAGTAATAAATACAAACTTGTTGCCAAGCACACAGATCATGGGGATGCTGGGACAACTAAAACTCTGAGGACTGGTAGTCACCATCATCCACTAAGTGCTGCTGTAATTTCAAATGGTCCCTGAACAAATAGTCATAAATCGAGAACTACCTGTATGCATTTTGTTCCCTACTAAGGTGGGATTCCTTTGTAGCTCTACAGTGCTCATGCTTGAGTGTTGTGCAGAAACTTCACTTTTCTAGCCATTTCTTCAATCCTTGAAGGCCTGAATCTATCCATAATTTTAATTGATTTCAAAGAGGTATATAGAAACTACAATTCTGTCTTTTTTTCAGTTTTGTAAAGTGTTTACTTAATCATCTTATCATTACAGTAAAGAAAATTCAACACATCTTAATCTTGTGCAGTCATATTTGTTTTCTGTGTACTAATCTTAAAACCTGCTGATTTTTCCATGTTTTCAATCAAAACTTCAATTCCTTTTAAAGGACCCTGTAACGTCAAAATTAAACCATAATCAAAATCTCTCAATTTAAAGGACTCGTTTTTAATTTTCAAACCCATTATATTCTCATCTTGTCTGATGTCTCTGTTCCAACACTTCAAGAACAAAATAAACAACAAAGGAGACAGAGGACAACCCTGTCTTTTCCCCTTTTGAATATCATGTGATTTAGTCAGATCACCATTAATTATAACTCAAGCTTTTTTTAGATGTACCTATGGACTTGATTTCATGAAGAACATTCTCACCAAAAGCCAGATCTTCCATAATTTTAAACAAGCAGGACCAGTTCAAATTGTCAAACGTTTTTTGGCAACTAAGGAAATTAATGCATTTGCTCTTTATTATGTT
Organism: Protobothrops mucrosquamatus; assembly: GCF_001527695.2. NCBI lineage: Eukaryota > Metazoa > Chordata > Lepidosauria > Squamata > Viperidae > Protobothrops > Protobothrops mucrosquamatus. The sequence continues at coordinate 125,304 of NW_015388240.1, read as the reverse complement.
GTGGTAAATATTATATCCAGTATTTGTTTGTTTGTTTGTTTGTTTGTTTAAAATAAATCCACGTTGGTCTTCGTGAATATACTCTGAGAAGATATTTTTAGCTTGTCTGCTAGAATTGATTAAAATATTTTATAGTAATTGTTCAATAAAGAAATTGATCTATATTTTTTTTTTTGCAAGGTTAGATCTTGTCCTTCTTTTGGCAACAACACAATATTTGCCTCCTTCAAGGATTCTGGCATTGCATCACCTTATAAAATGGAATTCATCATTTTCTGAAACAGTTGCAAAAGTTGATCTTCAAAAACATTTATAATAAGAACTAATAATCTGTCCAGTCCTGGTGCCTTCCCTGTTTTAATCTTTTTTATAGCTACCAATATCTCCAAAGTTGATATAGGAATCTTCACAATTTGCTCTGGGATTATTAAAGTTTTGATAAATGTTGTTCCATCAATTTTTCCTGGCCATTGTGCTTTATACAAATTAGAATAATGTAGATAGTCCTCAATTTGCAACCATTCATTTAGTAATTATTCAAAGTCACAACTGCACTGAAAAAAGTGATTTATGACCATTTTTCACATTTATGACTATTGCAGCATCGCCATAGTCATATTTAAAATTTGGATGCTTGTCAACTGGCATGTATTTATGATGGATGCAGTATCCAAGGGTCAAGTAATCACCTTTTGCAACCTTCTAACAATCAAAGTCAATGGGAAAGCCAGATTCACTTATCAACTGTGCCAAGAAAGGTCATAAGATGGGGCAAAACTCATTTAAAAATTATTCCTTCCAACTTATGCCAATAAAATTGAATAATTGAATAATTTACTGTTTCAGAATGTTTGTTAGAAATACGCAAGATCCTAATGGAAATCTCCTTTAAAACAATTTCATCAACATTATCAATTTAAATCTTGCCTCAAAATGACATTGCAAAAATTGGTCCCCCCATTCTTCTCCTCAAGAAATGTACCAAAATATCTCTTGGCGTTTGTCTTACTGCAGCAAACCCACATGATACACCTTGTCCAGTTCTTCATCAATCGTTTCCTCCCCCAGCTCAACAAATCAGCTAATGCCTAAACAAGCTTTTTTCATATATTCTCAAGGGATCTTCTGGAATAGACCTGCACTGCAAACAAAATTCCTTCTGTCTGGGTTCCAGCATAGCCAATTTTTAAAATTCTTTCTGTAGCCCCAAATCCCTAGTTTTCTAAAAAAAAAAAAAAAAAAAAAAAAAAAAAGTCCATCCTATTATTGATTTGTTTAATTTCCCCTGAATTCTTCTCCAGTCTTTTGTCCAAATTTCAGATTTAACTTCCAGAGATTGTGTTAATCTTTTACTCAAATCATCAAATGTTTCTTTTATCAGAACCAGTGGAATCTGCTCATCTCACGAACCTCATCTAGCACCATGTAGTCATGGTCTATAGCACACTCTGCTGGTAGAAAATATAATATTTTCTCTTAATTCAAAAAAGGGAACTCTTTGTTCCTAAAAAAAAAGGGTGACAAGGTAAATAAAAAAAATTAAAAAAAGTAATTCTGTCTAAATATTTTTGGTCTCCTTTATTTCCAAATTTTTGTAAATGAAGCAAGTGCCAGTGAGACTTTCTAATGTTTTAATTTAAACACAACTTTAGAAATAACAAAAGCATCCAAAGAACATTTATCTCAATGGTCCCCAACCTTTATGGCCTGGCAACTCGGGGAGGGGGGGTAGAAAGGGGAACCGGCCCACTGCTCATGCAAGTTGAGCTATGCGCATGTGCATGCTCCAGCCAGTTGCTCACGTGGCCCAGTTTCGAACAGGCCAAAGCCCAATAGTGGGCTGTGGCCCTGGGGTTGGGGACCCCTGATTTATCTGATCTCTCTTTCACTTATAGAAAAAAATCCAAAGAAATGAGGAAGGTTGTTTCTGATGACATAGTTTTGGTTACATTGCAACTGTGCACTCAATGAACATCCTATCCCCTTGTCATTCAGTTCACAAGCCAACTGAGGAAAACTCTGTTTCTGCAATTTACTCATGAGGAACAATAGTCTAGAACAGGGGTAGGCAACCTTGGCTCTTTTATGACTCGTGGACTTCAACTCCCAGAATTCCTGAGCCAGCATGGTTGGCTCAGGAATTCTGGGAGTTGAAGTCCACGAGTCATAAAAGAGCGAAGATTGCCTACCCCTGGTCTAGAAACTGCATAGTGGATTCCTGGATTCTTCCTTCGATCCTCCTTCAAGGAGCAAAAAAGAGCTGGGACGTCATCTCTGAATGCATGTCAACTGTCATTTTCCCCACTAGAAGTCCAGAAACTACAATTCTCATTTGTCTGTGAATGATCAATTATTTTCTAAGTTATAAATGTCATGCCTGTCTGAAGCATAATTTATAGCACAAGTTCAATCTAATCTATTCCCAAATACGGTCATTTTTACTGCCAAATCTCTTAACCACTATACCTGTGTGAGGAGATAGTTCTCTTGGGAGAGTCTCTCAATGACATCAAAGTGATCTGTGCCTGCTAGGTCTAGCAAGGAGACCTTCCAACCTGCTGTACGAAGAACCTGTGGTAAAACAACAGGAATGTGAACAAAATGGCTCCTAACATGGTAGTTACAAGTGCATTTGCCCTAAGTACCCAACAAGTAGAAAGGCAGAATGTAAATTAAAATAACAGCAACAATAATGATGTAGAGTGGGCAGATTTCAAGGTTGGAGAATAGATATTTAAGAAAAACAAAAACTGGCAAACAAAAAAACCCCCTCTGTTATGTGGGTGAGGCCTTTTTCAGATCTATTTATCCAGGGCTTTTTTTCTCATAGAATGCCCAGAATGGAGTTCCGGCACTTTTTTTGGATGGAACATTATAGGGTAGGCAAGGTGGGTTGTATGACGTGTGTGAGTTCCGGCACCTTTTTTTTTTTTTTAGAAAAAAAGCACTGTATTTATCTATTTGGGGAAGCTGAAGTGGCATAGTGGAAGGGACCCATTTGACAAGTCTTTGGGCCTCCCGGGAGGTTACACGAGGCTGGCTCCAGGGAATCGTCAGCGCTTCTCTGAGTGAGGGGTTCTTACCGGCCGCCTTGAAAGAGGCGGTGGTGAGGCCCCTCCTCAAGAAGCCCTCCCTGGACCCGGCTGTTTTGGCCAACTACCGTCCTGTCTCCAACCTTCGCTTTCTTGCGAAGGTT
>NW_015388240.1:110116-120990 GCF_001527695.2 Protobothrops mucrosquamatus | reverse complement strand
TCCGTGCGGCCGGCCTGGCGTAGTTTGATTATGTTTTAGTGGGGGTTTTTGTATGGGTGTGTTTTTAGAACAGGCCCGTTATTTAATTTGATTTTAGAACTGCCTATATTTATCATGGTTTTTATTATCGCCTGTTCACCGCCCTGAGTCCCGTAAGGGAGATAGGGCGGTATATAAATTCAATAAATAAATAAATAAAATAAAATAAATCCCTCTCCAAACAGAAAAAAAAATGCTCCAAATATGCATTTTTGGTCTTACATTTAGATATATAAATGTAATAAACTTTTTAGATGCACATATGCACTATTACTATTTTGATTTACCCCCTATTGTTCACAAGGTAAACAATAGAATTAAAAGCTGGATAAAAGCAGTTAAAATTTTTAGTTATGCCTTTTAAAAGGACTGGCTGAAGAGGATGGAATATCAGTCATACTTGCTTAAGCCCTTGTGAAATACAGGTAGTCCTCAACTTAAAACCATTCATTTAGCAACTGTTCAAAATTACAAAGGCGCTTATGATCGTTTTTCACACTGTTGCAGCATGGTCACGTGATTAAAATTTGGACAACTTGGTAATTGGCTCATATTTATGACAGTCGCAGTGTCCCTGGGTCATGTAGTCACATTTTGCGACCTTCTGACAAGCGAAGTCAATGGGGAAACCATATTCACTTAACAACCGTGTGATTAACTTCATAACTGCAGTGATTCACTTAACAACCGTGGCAAGAAAGGTCGTAAAATGGGGCAAAACTCACTTCACAACTGTCTCACTTAGCAGCAGAAATTTTGGACTCAATTGCAGTTGTATGTCGAAGACTACCTGCATTTCTGAAGGATCAAAATATTTGCATGTTTGTTCAGGCATGTTTGTTTCTATACCAAAGGGCACATGCACAGATTTTTTTTTTCTTAACGTCTTTCTCTGGTCATTGAATCCCTACATTTCAAATGGTTGTGTTTGTGTAATCAATATACCTGACAATATTCCTGAGATTGCCTGTGGAACTCAGGTGAGTCGTGCTGGGCTACTGCAATGAGCACCCGGCAAGCTTTCTTGTCATTCACCTTTGGCACACACCACAAAGGACTATTCTCTTGGGCCACCGCACTGAAGAAAGAAAGAAAACACACTATTGAAGTGAGTGATGAGGAAAAGGAGGCAGACTTTGACCGATGGGCAGGCCTGTGAAGGAGGGGAAAAAAGGCCCTTTCTATGTATAACTCTATTCTGAATGCATTTATCCCACTAGATGCAAATGAGAGAATGAAGTCCGTGGGTCAAAAACAAAAATCTTGCTTCTTTGGGAATATGTATAGTGTGTTTGGGATATAGTATTTCTGCACATTGGCTGAAAAGGGAATGTGATATGCAAATGGAGGAGACAAGAAGCTAAGATTAAGATATATGCACACAAACCTAGAGGGCACAGAAGCAATAAAGAGAAAAGTTCTAAATCAAAGATACTAATCAGAGATTTAAATTACTTGGTCATATACTTGTTTCTCCCTGTACAAATCACTCAGGAAATTAAAGGGCTGTTGTACTGGATTATATAAATACTGCAGCTTTAGCTGTTCATGTGTATATAATTAGAAGTACTTCCTGAAGTCAGCCTGAAGAATTGGCAATTACAAGAGATTCATTGTAATGTTTCTACTCTGCCTAAATTAAACAGTTCTAGGAATGTTCCTTACCGGCTCATGTGCAACAGATCATTAACATAGGTGTGCATGATGGGCTCCAAGTCATAAATGCCACTCACCAAAAAGGCACCTGGGGTGAAAAATAAAAATCCACATTGTTTTAAATGGATTCCAGCTTGGTCTAATATTCCATTATGCGTGATGTTCAAGCAAGAGAAACTGAGGAAACAATGAGACAAAAAAAGTGAGAAAAAACAGGATGAATTTCTCCCAGCCAATACCTTTAATGTTTGGCTCAACACCAAATTTTGCCCAATCTGTGGAAAGTATCATGGCTGCCAGGTGGGCTCCTGCCGAATGCCCAAGCAGATAGACACCACTGCAAGAAAAGGAGACATAGTTACAATGAGCAAAGGAGAGGTGCTGACTGGGACAGAGAGGGGAAAATTGGCTGAGGAGTCAATCACTCAACATCTACTAAGCTGAGTTCTAAACCTGGGCAGGTATCAGTGGAATCCAAGCTTCTCTTTCTCAAGGTTGCATGTTTATTACCCATGCAACTTTTTCAGCCATTCTTACCTGATCCCTGTATATTGCTGAACTGCAAAAGCCACACTATGCCGCACCTGTTCAATCATCACCTCCAGTTGGCCTGGGTAGAGAACACAATATCCTGGTTAGTCAAAGGAGAGCAGGGTGAGCAATACATCTGAGCCACCATAACATACCTTTTGGAGCCACATCATAGCCAACTGCAGCAAAGGCAATGCCTTGGTTCACTAGGGGACATGCAGCAAAACCAGAAACTTCTTTGCTAGAAAGAAAGAAAGAATGACCGTTGTTTATACCAGTAGATATTCTCCATCAAAAAGTGTTTCTTCTAGCCAGGATGCCACCCACTGAAGTCCAGAAATTGGAGGAAGTGGATCACCTCAGCCTCCAAGACAACTCACCTCAAGCTTTGCCAGTAGCCACCATGAATATAGAGGACCAGAGGAAAGGCTGAAATGGGATAACAAGTCACCAAAAGCAACTTCTGCTGTAACTTTCCTCAAATCCCTCTCTGTCTTTGTTCATCTTATCTAAGAGCTGTGGTGGTTAGAATGCAGTATTGCAGGCAAACTTTGCCGACTGCCAGCAGTTCGATCCTGACCGGCTCAAGGTTTACTCAGACTTCCACCCTCCCGAGATTGGTAAAATGAGGAGCCAGATTGTTGGGGACAATATGCTGATTCTTAGAGGGAACTGTAAAGCACTATGAAGTGGTATACAGTATAAGCCTAAGTGCTATTGCTATTACTATCTCTCAAACATAGCATCAGCCCTTGCAGGTAGACCAGGTCAAGAAATCATCACCACAACGACTTGTGTTGACGAGTATATAATAATAGGAGAAAGCATGACAGAGACTTTCTCTCCCACCCATCAAAATAATTAAGATGGGGCAATCTTAAGTTTCTTCCTCACTCCCTCCTCCCTTTCAGGGCTGAGGTTTACCTAACAGCTACATTCTTCAAGGCCATTTCCATATTTATCTACCCATGGCCAGTCTTCTAAGCTCTCTGTTTTCCTATTTCCCTACCCTATCCCTTTCAGAGCCCCCCATCCACTCTTTGTGCTCTTACTTTCAACATGTTTTTTAGGAAGATACACATCCAGTTTCTCTCCCTCGCTGGAGCCATAGGGGACATTCAGCAGAGTTTGGGTGAATGCCTGGGCGTTTACAGTACCTGCAGAGTATTGAAAGAAAATACCAACAAATGTAGCAATCATCCTTCCTAAATATTATTTGGGCTGTCCTCCTAGATGTTCCAGATGTCACTGAATCTCCATGCAGGCAGTCCACAACTTACAACTATTGGCTAAGTGACTGTTTGAGGTTACCAAGGCATTGAAAAAAGTCACTTATGATAGTTTGCAGCATCCCCATGGTCATGTGATCAACATCCGGTCACTTGAGAACTGGCATGTGCAGTGTCCTGGGGTCATGTGTCATCTTCTGACAAGCAAAATCAATAGGGGAAGCCATATTCACTTAGTAACCATATTACTAACTTAACAACTGCAGTGACTTAATTGTGGCAAGAAAGATCATAAAATGAGGACCCAGATTGTTGGCGGCAATATGCTGACTCTGAAACCATTTAGAGAGGGTTGTGAAGTGGTATATAAGTCTAAGTGCTAGTGTCAACGCTGCTAACATCGGATGTTCTTGCTTTGACAACAAATGGAAATGCAGCTATTTTTCTCTATTGCTTCTAGAGCTAGTTGATGCTGGGAGGGGGAATGTGGATGAGAGTCCAGCTAGTCATAACAATAATAACGTCATTGGGCCCAGAGTTCATTGGGCCCAGAGTTCATAGAGTTTTGGTGGGCTGGAGGGCTGGGGAGAAAGCCTGTGCTTCAAGCTAATTGGGGAATGTGATTTATGACAGTTTACTGGAGGAGGGAATTGTGCTTTGATACTTTGTATCCAGGGGAGGGGAATTTAGTTTTTGATTTCAACTTTGTAGTGCCGATACTTTGTTTCTTGAATAAAATATTCTTTAAGGTAAACAATGCCTCGAAGTTCTTTTTGAAGAGTTTCATCTGTCGAAACCGTGACATTTAGTGCAAAGTGCTAAAATGGGTAAATCTCACTTAACAACTCTCTTGCTTAACAAGATAAATTTGGGCTCAATTGAGGTCATAAGTCGAGGACAACCTATCATCACAGCTGCTTCCTGGAAAATCAGTGGCTTTTCACCTTGACATAGCTTCAAAGGAAGGAGGTCTCTTCATTTTTTTTTTTCAGTATTGCCCAGCTCTTCCCTGGTATATTTTTATTTTCACAGCAGAGTTCATAAATTTGTATGGCCGATTCATTAGAAATGCCATACCCACCAATTTATTTCAATATTTTCCAGCTTCTGGGAAAAGCTGACGGCTGAGCTTTTCAGGAGGGCTTTGGGGAGCTTGTTGCCATCTGTTGTGTTTTCAGCTTTCTTTGCCTTATTTATTGTATTTCTTTGTCTTGTGAACAAGCAAGATTCCTATGTTTGCAGCTTCATGCAAATTTGATGAGAATTAATTTACAAACAAGAGTACACCTGCTACGATATAACCAATCATGGCAATGTAATCCTGTGTTCATAAAAGCATGCATGTTGCCTGTTTTGCTGAAGCAGACTCATAGGACATAGTATATTTTGGCAATCCACAGGAACTGGGAGGTCTATAGGAAGGCAGTCTATCTGCTCACCCCATTATTTTGGCTCTTGGATAGCCCATACCTTCAGTCACTGCTTTCATGTGTGCCTCAATCACAGCATCCTTATCCAGCCTTGGAGACCATCTACTAGGGGAGTACTCAGTCTCCAACTCCTGTGTAGAAAAAAAAACCAGGATAACTTGTACACATGCAATAGCATCAGTACACAATCTGGACAGTTTCAGAAATACTTGTAGTTTGAAATGATGCTAACCTCAAATGATGCTACCTGGGAGAGAGAGGCGAGTGGCTGCCTATATGAATTGCTGCACCTGTAGTCCCATCTGGGTGCACAAAATGCCTTTTTTGATTTATTTTCTAGGATTAATTTAGTTAACCTTAGATTTAACAATCTGTGACTGCTTCTGTACATCAGAGAAACACGCACCCTTCTAGTCACGTAGAATTTATTCCCCAGAATTCTCTTAGTCTTAAGACCAATAACATTGATCTAAATCAGGGGTAGTCAACCTTGGCTCTTTTATGACTCGTGGACTTCAATTCCCAGAATTCCTGAGCCAGGAATTCTGGGAGTTGAAGTCCACGAGTCATAAAAGAGCCAAGGTTGACTACCCCTGATCTAAATACTTGGCTGAATAAATCTCCTTTCTATCATCCTGGCCTCTTCTCTGAACCTGAGTATGAAAATGGCAGTATGTTGCAGGAAAGCTCGGAGGAGGAGGAGGAGGAGGAGGAGGAGGAGGAGGAGGCATGGACCTGAGAAGCTCTGAAAAGCAACCATAGGAGCTCTTTACGCTGCAAAGGCAGTTGCATTGCAGACTGTGATATTCTTGACACAAAGGTTGCTGGTTAAACCTTTTGGGCTTCAATTTTGTGCTGGGAGTTCCTCAGGGAGTGAGGGAACTAAACTTTCAAGCGCATAAATAAATCTCAGATTAAGTCATTTCTTATCCCTTGTTCTAGAGCAGTGGTTCTCAACCTTTTTAATGCTGCGACCCCAACCGGTCGTAAGTTGAGGACTAAACCGGTCGTAAGTCGAGGACTACCCAACTGGTCGTAAGTCGAGGACTTTCCCTGCCCGGGAGCGCCGCACATGCGTGGTTCCGCCCCCTGCGCCGGCCGAGGCGTAGCTGGCAAGCTGCAGAGACGGAGCAGGCCGACCACCAGCTGGCCCAGCCCAAGGGAGGTAAGGCACCCGCTGGAAAAGGGGGGGGGGGAAATGGCGGACAAAAAAAATTGCAGACAAAAAAAATGGTGGACAGCCTTGCTTGGCGACCCCCGTGAAATGGTCGATCGACCCCAAATGCGGTCCCGACCCATAGGTTGAGAACCACTGTTCTAGAGCAAAACACATTGTACCTCTCCTCTTTCCATTCTGGAAACTCCCAAATCTTTTTTTTTTTTAATGACTCTAAAGTACATCCACACTAAACAAACACTGAAAATCTCTCTTCCCTCCCTTTCCACAATCACATACACATACAAACTACAGCTATACCTCTTTTGTCATTTCCTGCCACTTTCCCATAGTAATGGCTACGTTGTGGCTATATTCCTTCTCCTGATGAACCTGGGCTCAGGGCGAACAAAGTGGTGAGAACATACGATCCAAAATAGCCTCTGACAAACAGTGCAGATCCGATCCCGTGTTCCTCCTTGGCCTGTGCTCTTCCAGCTGCTCTGTGAGACGTCAGCAATTCCTCATCAAGGAGCTATCCTCATTGGTCATACCAGCATTGGGGCTGCAGAGAAAGCAGTTGTCCTGTTTACTGTAGAACAGAGACGCTGAGTAAATTCAGCTCACCGCCTTCCTGCTATTGCAATATCTAAGTGCACAAATTTGGGGGAAGAAATGATAATGTTAGGCCTGGCAATGCTATCCGTACCCCACCTCAATTTTTCTAGTTTGTCTTAACTTACTGATCTCTGTGTCTCATACATAAATTGTTCTACCATGCCTTCATAAGCATGCTGAAAACAAGTCATTGGAGTTAAATTTTAACCTAGATACACCGAGAGAAGGCAGTCAACTTCTAAAAATAAAAGCTGTTTTTATTCAGCATATATCCACTTTAGTTTTGACTGCAGCCACACATTGCTAATATAGACAGAATGTTTTGGTAATGTATCTGTCTTCTGTTTGTTAATCATAAAACTTGCTAATGTAGCAAATTATTTTATTTTTCCTATTAATGTTACAATTCCCTTTAAAAGCTCTAAAACCAGTATCAAATCAAATGCTCTTAACCAAAAATTTCTCTTTTAATCTTTATTCCCACAATTTTCTCATTTTGTCTTATATATTTATTCAATATTTCAAGGACTAAAAATAAAAATAAAAAACAAAAACGAGAGGAGATAATGGACAGACCTCTCTTGTTCCTTTTCATATCCCACAAGATTTGTTAACTCTCCATTAACAATTATTTGTGCTTTCTATGTTGTGTACACCAGTCTTACCCATTTAATAAAGTTCTCTTCAAACTTCCTATCTTCCAAAACATTCCTTTATTTCTCTATTAGGTCTGTCCATTGGGGCTCCCTGGACATGACATAGACTGTCCAAGGGGTCTCACTGGGCTTTCATACAATCCCCTCCTCCTTCTTTTCTTTAACTATAAAATATACTGGCTGGGATCCAACAGGCATATAACTTCTATTGTTAACATATATGTTTAATGCTTGACATAGCCAATCCTCAAAACTTCCATATTTTGGGCAAAATACACTAGTGCCTTTAATAGGATTTCTTGGCCATTCAAAATAACAATATTGAATCATTCTTTCTTTACTCTTAGTCCTGGTTTTACAACATTGTGCCCCGTGGACTATCTGGCAGAATGTTCAGAGGAGATCCCATCTCCCCTCCATGGCACTTCTTACCCACCCATGCTAGGACCGCAATCTCTTCAAAGTTTAACCAAACCACCTGTTCCACCCCCTTCATGGACTTCACACCAACTTGTGCTCCAAGCATGCCACACTACCCATCAACCTGGCCCCAACACACAGAGCTATATATCCCAACCGCCAAGGCAATGCTTAAGTCCAAATTTTCTTACCTTGGTCTGTGCACAAAATTGCTTGGTTGCAGCGCTTCAGTGCCCACTGTATAATTCCCCCAGCACTTTTCCCTTACGATTTCTTTCTCTTAACCTCCGTTCTGGATTCCAGAGGCACACAGGACTCACCAATGATTCACAACATAGGACCATTGAATTCAGTGGGACATGTCTTCTCAGTTGGTGCTTGCTCAGTGACTTCTGCAGCTTTCTGGAGAATCCCGGGAGAGCCCCCAAGTTGTGGGATTCATTGTCTAGCTGAAATAAATAACCACCNGCATTTATCCCACTAGATGCAAATGAGAGAATGAAGTCCGTGGGTCAAAAACAAAAATCTTGCTTCTTTGGGAATATGTATAGTGTGTTTGGGATATAGTATTTCTGCACATTGGCTGAAAAGGGAATGTGATATGCAAATGGAGGAGACAAGAAGCTAAGATTAAGATATATGCACACAAACCTAGAGGGCACAGAAGGCAATAAAGAGAAAAGTTCTAAATCAAAGATACTAATCAGAGATTTAAATTACTTGGTCATATACTTGTTTCTCCCTGTACAAATCACTCAGGAAATTAAAGGGCTGTTGTACTGGATTATATAAATACTGCAGCTTTAGCTGTTCATGTGTATATAATTAGTAGTACTTCCTGAAGTCAGCCTGAAGAATTGGCAATTACAAGAGATTCATTGTAATGTTTCTGCTCTGCCTAAATTAAACAGTTCTAGGAATGTTCCTTACCGGCTCATGTGCAACAGATCATTAACATAGGTGTGCATGATGGGCTCCAAGTCATAAATGCCACTCACCAAAAAGGCACCTGGGGTGAAAAATAAAAATCCACATTGTTTTAAATGGATTCCAGCTTGGTCTAATATTCCATTATGCATGATGTTCAAGCAAGAGAAACTGAGGAAACAATGAGACAAAAAAAGTGAGAAAAACAGGATGAATTTCTCCCAGCCAATACCTTTAATGTTTGGCTCAACACCAAATTTTGCCCAATCTGTGGAAAGTATCATAGCTGCCAGGTGGGCTCCTGCCGAATGCCCAAGCAGATAGACACCGCTGCAAGAAAAGTTACAGTGAGCAAAGGAGAGGTGTTGACTGGGACAAAGAGGGGAAAATTGGCTGAGGAGTCAATCACTCAACGTCTACTAAGCTGAGTTCTAAACCTGGGCAGGTATCAGTGGAATCCAAGCTTCTCTTTCTCAATGTTTATTACCCATGCAACTTTTTCAGCCATTCTTACCTGATCCCTGTATATTGCTGAACTGCAAAAGCCACACTATGCCGCACCTGTTCAACCATCACCTCCAGTTGGCCTGGGTAGAGAACACAATATCCTGGTTAGTCAGAGGAGAGTAGGGTGAGCAATACACCTGAGCCACCATAACATACCTTTTGGAGCCACATCATAGCCAACTGCAGCAAAGGCAATGCCTTGGTTCACTAGGGGACATGCAGCAAAACCAGAAACTTCTTTGCTAGAAAGAAAGAAAGAAAGAATTACCATTGTTTATACCAGTAGATATTCTCCATCAAAAAGTGTTTCTTCTAGCCAGGGTGCCACCCACTGAAGTCCAGAAATTGGAGGAAGTGGATCACCTCAGCCTCCAAGACAACTCACCTCAAGCTTTGCCAGTAGCCACCATGAATATAGAGGACCAGAGGAAAGGCTGAAATGGGATAACAAGTCACCAAAAGCAACTTCTACTGTAACTTTCCTCAAATCCCTCTCTGTCTTTGTTCATCTTATCTAAGAGCTGTGGTGGTTAGAATGCAGTATTGCAGGCAAACTTTGCCGACTGCCAGCAGTTCGATCCTGACCGGCTCAAGGTTTACTCAGACTTCCACCCTCCCGAGATTGGTAAAATGAGGAGCCAGATTGTTGGGGACAATATGCTGATTCTTAGAGGGAACTGTAAAGCACTATGAAGTGGTATACAGTATAAGCCTAAGTGCTATTGCTATTACTATCTCTCAAACATAGCATCAGCCCTTGCAGGTAGACCAGGTCAAGAAATCATCACCACAACGACTTGGGTTGACGAGTATATAATAATAGGAGAAAGCATGACAGAGACTTTCTCTCCCACCCCTTACATCAAAAGAATTAAGATGGGGCAATCTTAAGTTTCTTCCTCACTCCCTCCTCCCTTTCAGGGCTGAGGTTTACCTAACAGCTACATTCTTCAAGGCCATTTCCATATTTATCTACCCATGGCCAGTCTTCTAAGCTCTCTGTTTTCCTATTTCCCTACCCTATCCCTTTCAGAGCCCCCCATCCACTCTTTGTGCTCTTACTTTCAACATGTTTTTTAGGAAGATACACATCCAGTTTCTCTCCCTCACTGGAGCCATAGGGGACATTCAGCAGAGTTTGGGTGAATGCCTGGGCGTTTACAGTACCTGCAGAGTATTGAAAGAAAATACCAACAAATGTAGCAATCATCCTTCCTAAATATTATTTGGGCTGTCCTCCTAGATGTTCCAGATGTCACTGAATCTCCATGCAGGCAGTCCACAACTTACAACTATTGGCTAAGTGACTGTTTGAGGTTACCAAGGCATTGAAAAAAGTCACTTATGATAGTTTGCAGCATCCCCATGGTCATGTGATCAACATCCGGTCACTTGAGAACTGGCATGTGCAGTGTCCTGGGGTCATGTGTCATCTTCTGACAAGCAAAATCAATAGGGGAAGCCATATTCACTTAGTAACCATATTACTAACTTAACATCATCCAGTGCGGCTGGCACTGGATGACCATTTGTCGGCCGTGACCAGGGGGGCGTTTTATCAGGTTCGCCTGATCCACCAGTTGCGGCCTTTTCTGGACCGGGACGCTTTGCGCACAGTCACTCATGCCCTCGTCTCCTCCCGCCTGGACTACTGTAATGCCCTCTACATGGGGCTCCCTTTGAGGAGCACCCGGAGGCTTCAACT
>NW_015388240.1:54054-109717 GCF_001527695.2 Protobothrops mucrosquamatus | reverse complement strand
CCTGGCCTAGGGAGGATTTTTAAACTGGGTTTTTTAGAAATTTTAATTATCACAACATAAAAATTTTGGTTTTAATTTGGTTTTATTCGGTGGGGTGTGTGGGTCTTTCTTTGTTTTAATAATGTTGTGAGCCGCCCTGAGTCCTTCGGGAGAAGGGCGGGATATAAATTGAAATAATAAATAAATAAATAAATAAACAACTGCAGTGACTTAATTGTGGCAAGAAAGATCATAAAATGAGGACCCAGATTGTTGGCGGCAATATGCTGACTCTGAAACCATTTAGAGAGGGTTGTGAAGTGGTATATAAGTCTAAGTGCTAGTGTCAACGCTGCTAACATCGGATGTTCTTGCTTTGACAACAAATGGAAATGCAGCTATTTTTCTCTATTGCTTCTAGAGCTAGTTGATGCTGGGAGGGGGAATGTGGATGAGAGTCCAGCTAGTCATAACAATAATAACTCAGCCGTGAGAATCCAAGGTCATTGGGCCCAGAGTTGATAGAGTTTTGGCGGGCTAGAGAGCTGGGGAGAAAGCCTGCGCTTCAAGCTAATTGGGGAATGTGGTTTATGGCTGTTTATTGGAGGAGGGAATTGTGCTTTGATACTTTGTATCCAGGGGAGGGGAATTTAGTTTTTGGTTTCGACTATGTAGTGCCGATACTTTGTTTCTCGAATAAAAGATTCTTTAAGGTAAACAATACCTCGAAGTTCTTTTTGAAGAGTTTCATCTGTCGGAACCATGACATTTAGTGCAAAGTGCTAAAATGGGGTAAAACTCACTTAACAACTCTCTTGCTTAACAAGATAAATTTGGGCTCAATTGAGGTCATAGGTCGAGGACAACCTATCATCACAGCTGCTTCCTGGAAAATCAGTGGCTTTTTACCTTGACATAGCTTCAAAGGAAGGAGGTCTCTTCATTTTTTTTTCAGTATTGCCCAGCTCTTCCCTGGTATATTTTTCTTTTCACAGCAGAGTCCATAAATTTGTATGGCCGACTCATTAGAAATGCCATACCCACCAATTTATTTCAATATTTTCCACCTTCTGGGAAAAGCTGAAGGCTGAGCTGTTCAGGAGGGCTTTGGGGAGCTTGTTGCCATCTGTTGTGTTTTCAGCTTTCTTTGCCTTATTTATTGTATTTCTTTGTCTTGTGAACAAGCAATATTCCTATGTTTGCAGCTTCATGCAAATTTGATGAGAATTAATTTACAAACAAGAGTACACCTGCCACGATATAACCAATCATCACAATGTAATCCTGTGTTCATAAAAGCATGCATGTTGCCTGTTTTACTGAAGCAGACTCATAGGACATAGTATATTTTGGCAATCCACAGGAACTGGGAGGTCTATAGGAAGGCAGTCTGTCTGCTCACCCCATTATTTTGGCTCTTGGATAGCCCATACCTTCAGTCACTGCTTTCATGTGTGCCTCAATCACAGCATCCTTATCCAGCCTTGGAGACCATCTACTAGGGGAGTACTCAGTCTCCAACTCCTGTGTAGAAAAAAAACACCAGGATAACTTGTACAAATGCAATAGCATCAGTACACAATCTGGATAGTTTCAGAAATACTTGTGGTTTGAAATGATGCTAACCTCAAATGATGCTACCTGGGAGAGAGAGGCGAGTGGCTGCCTATATGAATTGCTGCACCTGTAGTCCCATCTGCATGCACAAAATGCCTTTTTTGATTTATTTTCTAGGATTAATTTAGTTAACCTTAGATTTAACAATCTGTGACTGCTTCCATACATCAGAGAAACTTGCACCCTTCTAGTCACGTAGAATTTATTCCCCAGAATTCTCTTAGTCTTAAGACCAATAACATTGATCTAAATCAGGGGTAGTCAACCTTGGCTCTTTTATGACTCGTGGACTTCAATTCCCAGAATTCCTGAGCCAGGAATTCTGGGAGTTGAAGTCCACGAGTCATAAAAGAGCCAAGGTTGACTACCCCTGATCTAAATACTTGGCTGAATAAATCTCCTTTCTATCATCCTGGCCTCTTCTCTGAACCTGAGTATGAAAATGGCAGTATGTTGCAGAAAAGCTCGGAGGAGGAGGAGGGAGGAGGAGGAGGAGGAGGAGGAGGAGGAGGAGGAGGAGGCATGGACCTGAGAAGCTCTGAAAAGCAACCATAGGAGCTCTTTACGCTGCAAAGGCAGTTGCATTGCAGACTGTGATATTCTTGACACAAAGGTTGCTGGTTAAACCTTTTGGGCTTCAATTTTGTGCTGGGTATGATTTTTGCAGCAGGGCCCAGGAGCTGTCTCAGGGAGTTCCTCGGGGAGTGAGGGAACTAAACTTTCAAGCGCATAAATAAATCTCAGATTAAGTCATTTCTTATCCCTTGTTCTAGAGCAGTGGTTCTCAACCTTTTTAATGCTGCGACCCCAACCGGTCGTAAGTCGAGGACTAAACCGGTCGTAAGTCGAGGACTACCCAACCAATCGTAAGTCGAGGACTACCCAACTGGTCGTAAGTCGAGGACTTTCCCTGCCTGGGAGCACTGCGCATGCGTGGTTCCGCCCCCTGCACCGGCCGAGGCGTAGCTGGCAAGCGGCAGAGACGGAGCAGGCCGACCACCAGCTGGCCCAGCCCAAGGGAGGTAAGGCACCCGCCGGAAAAGGGGGAAAAAAATGGCGGACAAAAAAAATGGCAGACAAAAAAAATGGCGGACAGCCTTGCTTGGCGACCCCCGTGAAATGGTCGATCGACCCCAAATGGGGTCCCGACCCACAGGTTGAGAACCACTGTTCTAGAGCAAAACACATTGTACCTCTCCTCTTTCCATTCTGGAAACTCCCAAATCATTTTTTTAATGACTCTAAAGTACATCCACACTAAACAAACACTGAAAATCTCTCTTCCCTCCCTTTCCACAATCACATACACATAAAAACTACAGCTATACCTCTTTTGTCATTTTCTGCCACTTTCCCATAGTAATGGCTACGTTGTGGCTATATTCCTTCTCCTGATGAACCTGGGCTCAGGGCGAACAAAGTGCTGAGAACATACGATCCAAAATAGCCTCTGACAAACAGTGCAGATCCAATCCCATGTTCCTCCTTGGCCTGTGCTCTTCCAGCTGCTCTGTGAGACGTCAGCAATTCCTCATCAAGGAGCTGTCCTCATTGGTCATACCAGCATTGGGGCTGCACAGAAAGCAGTTGTCCTGTTTACTGTAGAACAGAGACACTGAGTAAATTCAGCTTACCGCCTTCCTGCTATTGCAATATCTAAGTGCACAAATTTGGGGGAAGAAATGGTAATGTTAGGCCTGGCAATGCTATCCCTACCCCACCTCAATTTTTCTAGTTTGTCTTAACTTACTGATCTCTGTGTCTCATACATAGATTGTTCTACCATGCCTTTGTAAGCATGCTGAAAACAAGTCATTGGAGTTAAATTTTAACCTAGATACCCCGAGAGAAGGCAGTCAACTTCTAAAAATAAAAGCTGTTTTTATTCAGCATATATCCACTTTAGTTTTGACTGCAGCCACACATTGCTAATATAGACAGAATGTTTTGGTAATGGATCTGTCTTCTGTTTGTTAATCTTAAAACTTGCTAATGTAGCAAATTATTTTATTTTTCCTATCAATGTTACAATTCCCTTTAAAAGGTCCTCTAAAACCAGTATCAAATCAAATGCTCTTAACCAAAAATTTCTCTTTTAATCTTTATTCCCACAATTTTCTCATTTTGTCTTATATATTTATTCAATATTTCAAGGACTAAAAAAAAACAAAATGAGAGGAGATAATGGACAGACCTGTCTTGTTCCTTTTTATATCCCACAAGATTTGTTAACTCTCCGTTAACAATTATTTGTGCTTTCTATGTTGTGTACACCAGTCTTACCCATTTAATAAAATTCTCTTCAAACTTCCTATCTTCCAAAACATTCCCTTATTTTTCTATTAGGTCTGTCCACTGGGGCTCCCTGGACATGACATAGACTGTCCAAGGGGTCTCACTGGGCTTTCATACAATCCCCTCCTCCTTCTTTTCTTTAACTATAAAATATACTGGCTGGGATCCAACAGGCATATAACTTCTATTGTTAACATATATGTTTAATGCTTGACGTAGCCAATCCTCAAAACTTCCATATTTTGGGCAAAATACACTAGTGCTTTTAACAGGATTTCTTAGCCACTCAAAATAACAATATTGAATCACTCTTTCTTTACTCTTAGTCCTGGTTTTACAACATTGTGCCCCATGGACTATCTGGCAGAATGTTCAGAGGAGATCCCACCTCCCCTCCATGGCACTTCTTACCCACCCTGTTTCCCATGCTAGGATCACAATCTCTTCAAAGTTTAACCAAACCACCTGTTCCACCCCCTTCATGGACTTCACACCAACTTGTGCTCCAAGCACGCCACACTACCCATCAACCTGGCCCCAACACACAGAGCTATATATCCCAACCGCCAAGGCAATGCTTAAGTCCAAATTTTCTTACCTTGGTCTGTGCACAAAATTGCTTGGTTGCAGCGCTTCGGTGCCCACTGTATAATTCCCCCAGCACTTTTCCCTTATGATTTCTTTCTCTTAACCTCCGTTCTGGATTCCAGAGGCACACAGGACTCACCAATGATTCACAACATAGGACCATTGAATTCAGTGGGACATGTCTTCTCAGTTGGTGCTTGCTCAGTGACTTCTGCAGCTTTCTGGAGAATCCCGGGAGAGCCCCCAAGTTGTGGGATTCATTGTCTAGCTGAAATAAATAACCACCAGCCAAAACTTCCAAGAGAAAACAATGATAATTTATTTGTACTATACTTTGCAAAGAGGGTGCTCTTTGTGCATGCAAGCACACAGTGGGCACACTCAAAATCTTCAATATTCATTCTTTATATTCCCCATTGCAAATTTACAAATTTACCTCCCACCTCTTCTTCATTGGCTTAGTAATCATACTGTAATCATGTCATCACAACCTATCCAAAGCTCCTATAGTGAATACATTATCTCTGCCCCTGATTACATCTCCCCTAACCCTAACCCCAACCCCTAATTCTACCCCCCCTCCCGCCCTTATTTACAAATTACCTTTTATGATTGTTAGTTCCTAGGGGTTGTCTCTAAAGTTACTATCATATCAGTAAATTCTGGTTAAGACTGGTTTTCAGCATAGCAGAGACCTTCCTAAATGCAATTCTCAAGCTTCAAGCTAGGCTCATGAGATTAAAATATATACAATGTATTTCTTCACAGGCTAGCATGTCTTCTGCAGTTTCTGCAAAAACAATACTCTTTTTCCCACATCAGGATTTGAGGTTGAATTTCATGCTTAAATATGGTGTTGGTTGCTTTTTTTAAAAATCGACAATATTTGATCCCTAGCAATGAAAAATCAGAAAATATTTGAACAACGAAAATATGAATGATTCATGATGCCGGGATCAGGGATGCAGGACGCCAAGAGGCCAAAAAGTTTTCATCCAAAATGCTAAAACGGATACTGTGTCAAGATTCAGGGTTAAATTTCATGCTTAGAAATGTTGTTGGTTGCTTTTTTAAAAATTGATCATATTTTGTCCCCAGCAAAGAAAATTCTGAAAATTGGTGATGCCGCGGTCAGGGATTCAGGAGGCTGAGATGGCGAAATTTGTTTAAACTGAAATTCTAAAATGGATACTGTGTCAAGATTTGGGTTTGAACTTCACGCTTAAAAATTTTCATTTATTTAAGCTGTCTGCACAAGTGATACCTTTCTGCCAGTTAATTCTTTCCAGTTTAGTTGTGACCTTGAATTTCCTGAATGGAAACATCTCTGAATGAGTATGTGCATCCCCTAACGAAGCAAGTGTAAGCATCATGCCACATACCCACAGCCTTCTTCAATCTAACGCTTTCCAAATTTTGTGACAAAAGAAGTTGAAATCTCAAGTTATCAGTTATTAGACAATAGGCTGGGGAGGTCGAATGAATGTTGCTTTGTGTGTGTGTTTTTTTTAACCTTCCCTTGCTTTGCCAACAGAAAAAAAAATCCCTTAAAACAAAAGATTTTGCAACAAAAGAAGAAGACGCCCAGCTAGACAAGCAAATAGAACATTAACAGCAATAGATAAGCAAATTCCGGTATGTCCTTCTTCCCTTCCCCCTTGCTTGCTTGCTTGCTTCGTAGAACATGTTGGAAGTTCCTTCTAAGTCGTCAGGAATGTCAACAAGTACTTTTAAAGAAAAAAAAAATGTGCCGCCTTGTTAGTGATTGGCCAAAAAGTTCTTTTTTTTCATGATTCGCTGACTGGTGGGAGCCGTCCCGATTGGTCAGACCAAACCCCGCGCGCGCGCGCCTGAAAAATGCCGCCTTCCGGGGATTCTACTTTGGAGCGCGGCAATCGGCGGGACGCAGTCGGCACTATGAGTTGCATGATGATGCCGAGAGTGCAACCAGGATCCCCGCACAAGGCCCGCGGCCAGATACAGGTACATGACAGGACGATCCACTTTAGGAGTTTGAAAAGATTACATTATAGCAGTGTTTCCCAACCTTGGTCATTTGAAGACGTGTGGACTTCAACTCCCAGAATTCCCCAGCCAGCAAAGCTGGCTGGGGAATTCTGGGAGTTGAAGTCCACACGTCTTCAAATGACCAAGGTTGGGAAACACTGCATTATAGTCAAGGATGGAAAATTTTGAAGTCAGGGAAGCGAAGGAGTTCGGTAGAAAATGGGAAAACTGCTGACTATTCATTTTTTTCCCCCTCTTATGACAGGTCATCTTTGGACCCATGTTCTCTGGAAAAAGGTATGAAGGCATTACAAATAGTTAGCACTGGTATCTAGATACTAAGATGACTAGAAAAGAAGAGGGGATCTTCAAGTGAAATAAACTATATGGGGAGGGGGGAATTTGCACAGGAGCAAGACAGTCTGCTGGCCTGGTTATATTCAGCTTGCTAGGCCCATGCTTCTCCTTAACTCAGTAACTAGGAATTAAAAGTATGGCTGAGATAATTTTAGCCCTGAAAGCCAACTGGGTGACTTTGGGCCAGTCACTCTCTCTGTCTCACCCACCTCACAGGGTTCTTGTTGTGGGGGAAATTAAGTTATTTGTAAAAATAATAAAGGTGGGCTACAAATAAATAAATAAAAATAATAATTACACTTATATTACAACATATAGAAGAGTAGCACTGTCTTATTCTTTGAAACTTTGGCTAAGAATTCTAGAATTTTAAGCTTCAATATAATTCCAATATCATGTTGGAGAAGGCTGGAATAGGTAGGGGGCAAAAATTTACCATTTTCTCTGTTTCTGATACTGTATCTAAATTGAAAATGGTATAGGTTTGGTATCTTAAGGGAATGTATTATCCAAGGGCTTAGATGCTCAATTACTTTGAAGTTATGTGACCAGATTATTAAAATTGAGATTTTGTGTTGTGCAAAAAGTTTTGATCCATGATAGAATAAAAAAGATTTTACTTTTTGAGTACTTTAGTTTTTTCTGAGTAGCATTTGTCACAAAAGAATCTTAATTCTTTTTTAGCACTGAACTGATGCGCCGAGTCCGTCGATTTCAAATTGCACAGTATAAATGTCTACTAATCAAGTATGCGAAAGACACACGCTATTGTGTCAATGGAGTCTCCACACATGACAGGTGAAAATATACTACGAGCAATGTAAAACAATAGTTTATCATTCAGAGAAAACACTTTACAGGAATACACTTTTTGGTTCAGGAAAATAGGATTCATATGTGTCTTGTAATATTGATTGCTTGTGGGTTTTGTTTTATCATCTTCAAGAAACTGCAATTAGTGGTATTGTCTCAGCATACATCTGACACACTTCTTTGGCCTTAAATATTGTAGAGTGAAGCTTCATGTAAGTCTCAACATAATATGAGCTTTTAGAGAATTAGAAAAAGAATTTACAGATTATGGTAGATAGGCATATATTATTATTATATGAAAAGGCACTGTTTCACAAAAATAAGGCAAGTTCATTTCCTTATATAGTAACTTTCCCAATGATTTTAACTATTATACCTATAAATTACACTTTCACACACAGTTCAATGTTTCTTTACAAACAAAAAAGTAATGGCTCCTGTCACTTTAGAGAGAGGGAACAAAATTGCAAGATTATAAAAGGTTTTGTTAAATGCTAGCATAATCCAGAGCCCTGCTGTGTGCAGTTATGTTTTCATCATAAAATCATTCTTGTGAGGCAAATCACCCCAAACTCTTATGATTCAATCAGTTACACTGAATACTTTATATAACTTTTGTTCTTCAAATAAGCTAAAATTGTGATTCCCTAATTTATATTGGTTGAGCCTTTCAGAACTTCAAATTTTAATTTTTTCACAAAATGTCCACTATTTTCTATGTAAATAGACAATTTCAAAAAGGTAAAGCATTTTTCTACATTTTTTTATTTAAAACTGTGTTCACTAAAATGTTTGCTAACACATGGTCTTTAGGATTCAAAGGGTTGCTGTCTGTCTTAAAGAGGATCTGCAGGTTTTGGTATTTGGGAATAGTTATCCTTAAATAAATTTTAACATGTTGCAGATACTTACCTTATAAAAAGAAACTTATGAAAAAGAGAAGCAACCTAGAATTAAGGAGAAATTTCCTGACAACAATTAATCAGTGGAACGGCTTGCCTTCAAAAATTGTGGGTGCTCCACCGCTGGAGGTTTTTAAGAAGATATTGGACAGCCATTTGTCTGAAATAGTGTAAAGTCTCCAGCTTGAGCAGGGGTTGGACTAGAAGACCTTCGTGGTCCCTTCCAACTGTTATTCTTTCTGCACAGAAACACCATGGAGGCCATGTCAGCTTGTTGTCTCAAAGATGTCCAGCAGGAGGCTCTGAATTCCACTGTGATTGGCATTGATGAAGGCCAGTTTGTAAGTTTATATTATCTGAATGTTTAAATGAACTGCCAAGTACTGATCGTTGTTTCCATGCTTAACAGAGTTTGAAATGTAATTCTATACGCACTTACGTAGGGTAAGACCCATTTTGTTTAATATTAACTCTTGAGATGTTGGGCAACTGTGACAATGTGATAGATTCTTATATTCTCTTGACTTGATTGTAAATGTGAATGGTTAAAATACAATCTTATGCATGCTTCACCTGGAGAGCAAACCCCAGTAAAACTCAGTAGGACTTGGTTCTTAGCAAATGGATAAAATTGGGCTATGAATACCATGTAAATGCTTCTAATGGCATAATCTCAAAGAAATTGAAAATGCAACCAGACTTGGGAGTACAAGTAGAATTTTGGTCAATTCGTCTGAAAAAGAGCATCATAGGGTTAAAAAAGACACACAGAGAGAGAGAGAGAGAGAGAGACAACCTTCAGAAGAATATAATTTTGCTCTCTTAGGTAGGAAAAAGGTGAATGGGGATGTAATATAGAAGTGTGCAAATGTATTCTTTTGAATTATAAAACCTAGAAAGTAAGCCGAATGATCGAATTACAACAAATAAAAATAAATACTTATTTAAAAGGATTAGAACTGTGTATGGGGGAATGACTATATACAATTACCTTTACTACTGGAGAAAGCATATATTCAAAAGTTAAATACTAAAGATCAGTGGGAGGCTTTGCTGTACTCTTGCTTGTGAGCCTCATAGAAGCATCTAATACACCAATGGGTACAGAATGGCTGAGGAATTCTGGGAGTTGAAGTCCACAAGTCTTAAAGTTGCCAAGGTTGAGAACCCCTGAAATAGATCTTCAGCAGCAACACTTTTTTGCTCTTTGGAGGAGCATCACTAACTGTATTCACAACAGTGTCTTACACATTACTTTACAAAGTTTCTAAAAGCTGGAATGAGGGAATGATGAACTTTTAATTTTCCCAATTAGTTTCCAGATATAGTTGAATTTTGTGAGACAATGGCCAATGCAGGAAAGACTGTCATTGTGGCAGCCCTTGATGGAACATTTCAGAGGAGGGTAAGTCTCTTTAAATTCTTCATTAGAATTTCTGGATAGTTTATGTCCCAGATCTATAAAGAAATTCATGGTTTCATTGCAGGCTTTTGGGAACATCTTGCAACTAGTCCCCTTAGCAGAAAGTGTGGTGAAACTTAACGCGGTTTGTATGGAGTGTTTTCATGAAGCCTCTTACACTAAAAGGCTGGGAACAGAGAAAGAGGTAAGACTCCAATAAAAGCTCTCCCTTTCTTTAAAGCTATTGACTGTGAGATAGATATATTGCCTGTTATAGGTTGAGAAAAATCTTTAATTTTTAAATTTCATCCTACTAGGTGGAAGTAATAGGAGGGGCAGACAAATATCACTCAGTCTGCCGGGTCTGCTATTTCAAAAACCGACAACACTTGGTATCCGAAAACAAAGAGAACCTACTGGGTGGGAATAAACCCCTGGATATTAATGCCTCCAGGAAAGTCTTGGCTACCCGTCAGATCATGCAGTGGAATCCATCCAGTTGAACAAAGGAAGCAAGAGATCTGATTCCCAGGTGGATTTAGAGAGACATTTTTTCTGTCCTTCCTTCTAGCTTTGTATGGTTAAACTGATGCCCGTCCAAAACATCAGAGAGAGTTGTTTTTATGAGAAGCAACAAGGCTTGAAGACATTATAACATGCTATGAATAAGGGTGTTCTATATTGAGAACTGCACTGGTTTCTTAGTCTCTAGAGGGAAGATTTTGTAATGTCATTAGTGGCATTTCCTCTTGCACAAAACTTCCCCAAACGGTTTAATTCAGAGTTTTAACGGCCATAATAGCTAAATTTACTAACAGCAAGTTGCACTATGAAACTGGAACATTATTTTTCTGAATCCATCAAATTGGGGCTCGAGGGCAGGGGAATTCTGACTCTATATTCAATAGGTAATTCATTGACAATGAAACAGGCTGTTGGGTTGTAAAGACTGAATAGATTAACTGAACAAAATGTATTTTTATTTGGTGCTGTGTATATCTGCCTATAAGTAAAGGTCTGGACTTACAAAGAAAAAGGCCCTTTCTCCAGCCCTTATAATCAAGATAATAAAGGTTCTTTAATTGCTGTCCAACTTTCCTGGATAGAGATTGACACCTTACATTATTGATTTAATTATATTCTACTTTTGCTTGTTTAATTTATTAAACTGGCTACTAATGTGTCAGTCGTTGTTTAAGGATTATATTCCTGCTTTATACTTTCTAGCATACTATCTAGCATTTTGGTTTTACTGCAGTGATGAGTATCCGCACTTCCTCTTTTTGAGTAAATGTAGTCCTTTTACACTGAAAATATCCCCAGTGACTTCTGTTGTCTTAGGAGCAGAAATATTAACTTCTGTAGTGGAAACTGAAGCATTGGTTTTAATCAATGATATAGTGAATAAAATTATTCTTACTTTTAAGTTTTATGTGTAGTACCAGTTCACCTTAAGAATATTTAAGTTCAGTGACAAAAACTTTACTACTGGTTTAAAATGTATTCCAGAGTTACCCAATCACTTTGTTAATGCCTGTTGATATAACACATCATACTGCCCTAATAAGTAAATCATTAATCAGGAAATGGCTATATATATGACATTCAGTAAAGGGAAATTACAGCTGAAAATGCTAAGATTGTTTTCTCTCTGGGAAGCTTAAAAATAATTACTACCAATAATCCTACCCTAGTTATTCCTAAACAGTACAAATGATCTTCACATAAGCTATATAATTTTTTTTCAGACAAAAAGCAGGCAATAAAGGGTTCATGCTTTTTAAACGATCCAGTGCTGTCCATTTGTTAGACAACAATACACCCTTGCCCAGTTATTAATCCCTCTGTAAATTATTTTCCTCTCCCCTAAAATTATACGATACATGAAAATCCACAGTATGTTCTAAGGGATGTGTATAATCCAACTTCTACTATGGCAAAAGATTTAAAACACTTCAAAGCCCCAAGATTGCAATATTTGCCTGAAGTTTCCCAAAACATGCAATTAGAAAAGAGCAGTGTTAACAGCCACAGGCTAGGGATACAAAAAAGGCCATTATCTCACAAAGACTTGTTAATGAAGATGTATAAAAACATTGTGTGCAGAACAGCCATTTTTAGCTGGTCTATGCCTGAACTAAAATGCATCAATTTTGAATGAATTTGTCTGTATAAAGACTAAAATGGAGCCCCCTTTGTTCCAGTGGTAGACTGAAACACAGATGGTTTGAAATAGGACGGGTAGGCAACCTCGGCTCTTTTATGACTCATGGACTTCAACTCCCAGAATTCCTGAGTCAGCATAGCTGAATTCTGGGAGTTGAAGTCCATGAGTCATAAAAGAGCCGAGGTTGCCTACCCCTGAAATAGGACAAGAGTGGTACCACATGCAGAGACTGGCAGTCACAGCAGGGAAGAAAAGAAGGCACTGTGGAAGTGGGGATAGGGTCTGCTGTGCTTTTGGGGCAGGGACTGTGCTGGGAAGATCGGGAAGTGAGGCAATGGGATATGCTGTGCTTTGGCACTGGCTGTGGTTGAAGGCAATATGCCTATTCTAGTCACCAGAAAAATCTGCCTGATTTGAGTTTGATCAAAAGAGAGTACTGCAGCTGTTGTTTTTGAGCTTCCAGAATGCAGAGTGTTATGAGTTCGAAGCAGTGACTTTCCACTTCATGCACATTCCTGTTTGCGTTTTCCTTTCCTTTCTTAGCTTTTCAGGAAAGGTTAGGAGAATAAACTGCAAGAGTGAGTTTACCTTTGGTACATTATTGAAAACCTGTGGGCCTCTATAGAATACTTAAAACAGGTGTCAAATTCTCCATGGAGCCAAGTCCTTCCCACTTTAAACCAAAGAAAAATGTATGATATAGTAAATGCAATACGTCTAAAGCTTTATCTAGAAATGCTTTTAATTGGTTTTGGTATCAGCAGCTGAAACGATAGAAAGCAGTGCACAGTCTGGAAGGGCAGCACCACAGAGCCATAGGAACACCAGACCCATTGGAAGTCTAGAATGGTCAAGATGCGCAAGCACACCAAGGCACAGATGTAACAGCATTGGGGCAGGATAGCTGGGGCAAGGATTCCACTGGGGCACATCCAGTAGAAGTACAGTGTTCCTCTGCGGCAGAATGTCTCTAGCTATTTCCAGCAAGCAGCTTAAGTTAGCTGCAGCAATAATAAAATCAAGTAGTCAATACCATTTCAGCAATTAATATTCCTTGCAAGTCACACAGCAAGCTTCCTGTGCCCATAAAAGAAACATCACTTTCTGCAAGATGCAAGTTTTGAAAATAGTAGAATATCCCAGAACCCAAAACATATACATGCACAACCCACAATCTTGGTTGTGGCACCACAATTTCACAGTAGACATGGTTCCCACCTCAAGAAATGAACACATAGCACTAGGATACTATCCCTGCCAGCTGCTTTGAACAGTGTTAGTAGCAATCAATACACAGGTGGAGGCTGGTAGCCCTCAGAGTTCTCTGCAGTCTGAGTGAAGGGCGGCTGCTGGTAGCTCTCATGACTGACATTGGGGTAACTGGAGTATGGAGGTGTTGGGCCTGGAGCTGGGTCGATGTAACTCTGGTCAAAATCTTGGACACCCATACGGTAACGTTGAAGGGCGAAGGCAATCAGGAGTCCCTAGGGAGAGGAACAGTTATTTGCAATAGTAGGAATCTGCCCCTAAAGATTTGCTTGCCAGAGAAGAGATACCCTCTGCAAAACTCAGCACCGTATTCAATGAATATGCCATCAACTTAATTTAATCACGCTGCAGCTTAACTGAAAAAGTTACTTCTCGTCAAGTCATTTCTATTGTAAAAGGCACCTGGATGCATTTCCCTGGAATTCCTTCCACAAAGGTTTTTACAGCCTTTCTATAAAAGATAATAACTTTCATGTTCCTTGGGCAATTAGAAGGCTGTGTTAATGACTGAGATTTGGATCAGTTATTCTCTGGTTTTGTGCTCAGGTCCCTTTAATGAAATAGCAAAGGAATCACCAGTTTCCTATCCTGTTTATCAACCAGGCAAAATAAACCTTAAAGCTACTTGACCTCCCTAGGCTGACAATGTTCCTCCCTGGGCTTTTTTGAGACAGAGGAAGAAACTCTTACCCATGAAAAAATGGAGAAGAAACTGAAGGCAATCGATGCACGGGCAGAATCAGCCCCAAGTGTTATATCTTCAGCCTTTGTTGATGACCATTGGTTTGCCAGCACACAGAATCCAATAAACCACAAAAAGGTCCAAACAGCTAGACAGAAGACAAGGGAGCACTTAATCACATCCTTACAGATTACATGATAGCACAGAAGTAACATTTTAACTCTAGTTATGAGAAGTTACAGTACATTAATCCTATTCTGACATTCTTTTGGGGGGAGTTCAAGTCAGCATTTGCCACTTTAGACAAATGGTCTAGAGCAGCAGCTCCCAAACTTTTGGGCGCTAGGGACTGGTTCCGTGGAGGATGTTTTTTTCGTGGATCAGGGCGTGTGGTTTCACACACTCTGGATCCCATGTGTGTGCAGATGGGACTTCACTCACTTGCGTAGCCCGACTCCTGGCAGGCCGTGAACCAATGCTGGTCTATGGGCTGGGGACCCCTGGTCTAGAGCATGGGCAGGCTTCATTCTAACTCCATGATAGGCATTAGGCAATCTGATATCCTTCAAACACTTGGAACAATATCCCAGTATTCTTGATCATTGTCAATGATGGCAGAGACTGATGTGGCATTGAAAAAGGAGATTTCTGACCAGTCCTCTGATGTTATAGCCATTGCAGCGTCCCCATGGTCACATGATCACAATTTGGGTGCTTGGCTTTATGATGGTTGCACCACTCCGCAGTCAGACAATTGCTATTTGCAACCCTTAACAGCCAACTTCCAACAAGCAAAATCAATGGGGAAGCCAGCAGGAAGTCGCAAATCATAGTCAAATGGCATTGCACTTAACTGTGGGTTATGTGCTTCACAATTGCAATCACATAACTTTGCTTAGTGATGGAACTGCAGGTCCCAGTTGCAGTCGGTAAGTGAAGACTACCAATAGTGATTTTTTTTTTTATTCAGAGCATAAGACACCTTAAGTTTAAACCAGAGAACAGGCTCCAATTCTATGGTCTCTTATCCTTCAGCAGTTATCCACATTAAGAATCACCCAGAATAAGGTCCTATCCCTAAAGCCACTTTGCCCTTTCACAAAGCAAACCTTAAAAGAGCATCATTCCCAAAAAATCTGAATAATTACACTCAAGCACAGGGGAATAGGAGCCAAAAGGGAAAATGCTGTCCAAGTCTGGAAGAGAGGGAAGAGAAAAAAGAGCATGGACAGAACTCAGCTTTTTCCCCCAGAGACCTGTTTGAGTTCACATCTCCCAGAAGCATACCTGAGAAGGCTAGGTCGGCCATAACGAGGTACTTGCGATCAGTGGCACTGCTAATCTGGGGAAAGTAGACGTCAACCATAAAGAAAAATATACAAGCCAGGAAGGCAATCACACCAATGCCGATACCATAACGACAGGTATCCTCACTACGATTAAAGATGCAGTGAAGTTCAGAGCTTTGGGGGTCATTGGTGTAACCTTCTCCAATGATGCAGGAGAAAACAATGAGTGCAAATACCTGCAAAATAATAGAAGGGGAAAAGGTCAATGCTAGCATTTCCCAGGGCAACGGGGAAAGCCCATTTTAACCATTTATCAAATTACTAACAGATTCCTCCAAGTTCTGAACTCGAATACTCCTGCATGGCGCTATTCTAGGGCAAGAAGCCAACTTGCAATATAGGCACATTTTATTGGTATGCTGTCCAACACTATCATAAATTAAAGCTGTGATAAAAAGGGAGTAATAAGAAATTAAAACAAAGTATGGTCCAACCATAAAACTCCGCAATCAGCTAGCTCTGCTATTCAGGCAACAGCCCTGCCCAAGAGGAATTCCCCATCCACCGTTCACAGACATGTGCTCACTTTTCCCTCCACAAACACCAGAAACTTTATCTTAAAAGATTTCCTGGTTCCTGATAATGAAATGGAATTGAAACAGGCTCCCGAACGACAAACAAACTAAATGCTCATCGCCGGTAATCAAGCACACCCTCAAACCAGATGCCTCTCAAACCAAATCAGCATAGTAGCCTTTTTGTGTGCAGGCATGACTTGCTTGGGCTATACTAAAAAATTTTTTGAAGAAAATTACAGAAACTTCTAAAAAGTTTAAAAAAAAAAAAAAAAAAAAGCCACAGAATAAATCACTTCAAATCTTTAACAAATACAAATTTCCCAGGATTTCAGGCCACCCTCTCAGGCTTCGCCCTTAAAAGAAAGTAAGAGTATAGGAGAGTCAAATAAGACGGCTGCAAGCTACTTCCGTGTTTTGGCCAAGAAAACCAGAGGGACCAGTCGAGCTCGACTTGAATGGGTCTTTGTCTAGGGGCAGGGGTAGGCAACCTTGGCTCTTTTATGACTCGGGGACTTCAACTCCCAGAATTCCTGAGCCAGCACAGCTGGCTCAGGAATTCTGGGAATTGAAGTCCCCGAGTCATAAAAGAGCCAAGGTTGCCTACTTCTGGTCTAGGGTGCCTGGACTTATTTCCCTAAGTCTTGCAGTAGCTGCCGGCGCGCAGGGCATTGCCACGTTCCTCGTCAAGGCAGGGCTGGGTGCTTAAAAGCAAGGGAGAGCCGGAGCCACGGCCGCGCTCACTTGCTGGTCCTATTCTCGTAAGACTGCAAGGAAGCCAGCCCCGCGCACCACCCGCGGTCCATCAGCTGACCTCCCTTATGACTAGGCTGCCGTGCAAACAACACTCGGTACAAACGGAGGGAGTTTAATCCGGCCGAACTGAAACAAAGCTAATCTGAAGCAAAGCACCGACCCTCCGTCGCCCCAAGGACCTGAAGGTGGGGGGGGGGGGGTTCCTGCCCGGCGAGCGTCAAAACACACCCGCGTCTGGTCTGCAAAGCAAAAGGCAAGAATTGATCCCAGCCCGGCCTGAAGCTCACTTTCCCAAGCGGCTCGGCGTCGCGGGCATTTTGGAGAAGCGAAACACCGAAGGGAGATTTCTCTAGCATTCGCCCTGGAATAAAGCAATAATCCCTCTCCGGGGGGGGGGGGCGACGGCCTGGCCCAGGGGTAGGCAACCTTGGCTCTTTTATGACTCGTGGACTTCAACTCCCAGAATTCCTGAGCCAGCATAGCTGGCTCAGGAATTCTGGGAGTTGAAGTCCACGAGTCATAAAAGAGCCAAGGTTGCCTACCCCTGGCCTGGCCGATTCTCCAGCTGGAGTTCCAGCAGGGGCCTCCGCCCGCTCTAACAGCGTTGCGTGACTCTGCATTGCTCCGCTCAGACGACTTTCCCTCCTAGGTAGGGGTCCCAGCCCAGGTGCGCGATAGTAAGCAGAGGCTCCTCTAGCGGCCCCACCGCAGCTGCTGCCAGAACCCCTAACCTACCGGCACTCCGGCCACGTCACGTGCCGTGGGCCACACCCTAGCCGAGAGCAGGTGAGAGCACCCATTCCACGCGTGCCCGCGAGGGGGACGTAAAAGAGAAGAAGCGAATCCGTCTCCAAGCAAGCTCGAGCCCCCTGATCGTTTCAAGCCGGGCCGGGCCGACCTCCGCACACTCACCGCACTGAAAATGCGCGCGATGACCTGTGGCTGCTGCAAGAAGTGCCACAGGTCGAACGTGCCTCCCGCTTTAGCGGCCCCGTAGGCGCCTCCGCCGCTCTCCATAACTCTCTGACGCTGCTTTCCGCGCCGCCGTCCCAGCCCGGAACTCCCTACGGCCGCCTCGCCCAAACTTGTGTGGAGCGTTCACAAGCCCCGCCCCTTGGGAGGAGACCCTGCCCGGGACGGCGGAGGCAAGGTAGAGCGCGTGGTGGCTGAGAGAGAGACCGAAGTCGGGGTTTGCGCTCCTGCTCTCGTCGAAGTGGTTCGCCGCCGCCTTCTCCCTTTTTACTAAGGAAGGAAGCGCGCCTGTGCGGTCTAGCTTTACCTGTTATAGTGCACTTTCGAGCTGTGGTTGTGATGATGCCACGCAAGTCTGGTGGGGGGGGAGGGTAACAGTACCAAGAGGGGGGGTGGAAGGTTTTCATTCAATCTCCTGAATTCGGGCAAATTTCTAACTGGCATATAGGAAAGTATAATCGCTGTAGCAGCCACTACTCAACTATCGGAGAAAGCAAAATATCCATTGGCGTAACATTAAGCACACGTTATTAAAATATATTTTTTTTTAAAAAAAAAAAATCTGAATTTAATATATTGCTCACTGGTGCCCCTGCTCTGCAAGATGCACAATTCGCCAGCTGGTTTCTAGATGGAATTTAAGATAGCGACTATTACTTAGAAAGCCCTATATAGCATAGGGCAGGGGTAGGCAACCTTGGCTCTTTTATGACTCGTGGACTTCAACTCCCAGAATTCCTTTAGCCACCATGCCTGGCTCAGGAATTCTGGGAGTTGAAGTCCACGAGTCATAAAAGAGTCAAGGTTGCCCATCCCTGGCATAGGGCTACTATTTGAAGGACCATCTGCCTCGTGATTTCTGTCCATCCTGTATGATCTGGTAGGGTGGACATGCTCCAAAGCCCCTCCATTAAACAGTGTCATCTTCTGAAGCTGGAAAATGTGCTTTATCTGAATGGTGCCTCCCTTCTAGATCCCTGCAGTTCCCACCCTGAAGCGGTCCTGGAAGGCCTTGAAAAGCCTAGAGTAAGATGGGTGGGATTCCCCTGCTTGTGACATTTTATGTTGGCTTTGTTGTTTAGGTTGCCCTCACATAATTATTTTGTAGTTAACTTTTGTGCTACTCTGTTAATTTTTTGTATATTGTTTTTATATTATTCTGTTGTGAGCCGCTTAGAGGCAGTTGGAGTTGAGCAGCACCCATATTGAATAAATTAAATATGTTCTATAAATTGCTTGTTATATTGAAGAAACAGCAATCAGGATACAGGTTGAGAATAGTTCCTCTTTCTCTGAAGGGTGTACTATGTTCACGGTTGGAGAATTTTCAGCAAAACCTATCAGGGTCTGAATGACATATTTCAGATCAAGGCCTTAGATTAGAACATGGGCTCCCTTTATGAAAAAAGAAAGACTGAATAAATGTTCTTTAATGTTAAATGCAACAAAAGGAAAATACTGGGCACATAGCAAGTAGTTTAATCCTGAGCAATTGTAGCACCTTTAATCTCATGAGATACATTTATCTTGATTTCTAATGTTATCTAATCTGAAATACACCGATTTTTCCAGACTTCGTAGAAGTGGTTTTGATTCATTTGAACTATTTATAGCCTTCCCTCATTTGCATCCAACCCTCACAAACATGCCCTGGCATATTTTTTTCTGCCCCGTTCCTATGGCCTTCATCGTGGCTCTTTTTCATGAGTCACTCTTAGATGTACCAGTACTGAAACAATGTTCTCTTTACCAAGGATACTGCTGAAGGCCACCTTAAGGTATATAAAAGCTGTTAGTCTTTGGTTCTCATCACCTAAGAGGGAAATCATCGGGGGGGCCTGCAGTGACTTGAAATGGAAGTATTAGAGGCAAAATAAGAATCAGCAATGAAAACAGCAAATTTAGATGTTTTTTTCTATTCCCACCAACTCAATAGCAGGGAAAAATCCTGAGTCATGTTGAAATCAGTTTAGAGTGCAGGATTTTAGATCCATTATGATTGTGCAGGAGTGAAAATCTAATACATGTGATTCATTAAATAAAACACACGACTTTGTGTTATGTGTGTCATAAATACGATGCAGTAGATCAAAGAGTTGGTCTGTGCTCTGGTCAATAAGGTTTTCCTGCCTCATGTTTAGATCAGGGCCATTTTCTAATTCAGATGTATTATTTTGTGGGTTCCGCTCTCCTCAGAAGAAAATATATTTTCTTGCTTGATCATCCTGTAACTCTCCTACCAGCTTCTTCTACATTCCTTTTTTTCAGGGGTTTTTTACACCAGGTTTAGGGGAATTCCATCAGAACTGTACTTTCTTCACTAAATATCACTTTTCTTAGGCACACAAAATTCACATTAACAAGAAAAAAATGAACCACTAAACCATTATATTAAATAATATCAAAACAAAACATCTTCCCATCATAGGTATCATCAATTCCACAGTGGATATTAATGCATCTCATCCAACATCCTTCTGCAAAATTATCAGGATTGCTCACTGTACATGTTGTCTCTTGAATCTGTAATGCTTTGTCTATTTGCCTGTGTCTGAGAAATGTAAACCGCAAAGACAATGCTGAGAGAGAGAAACAAGAAACTGTCAAGCTGATGCCAGTAGTTCCTGTATTCTTACTTTTTACTTCCCTCACTGAATAGATAGTGAAAAGGAAGTATTAATTGAAGGATATCGGCATGAAAAAAACAAATTTTCGAAATGCTCAAGATTGAATTGTGAAAAAGGCAGCTGGTGTTGGAGAATTTGCAGTTATATAACTTAACAAAAAACAACAACCAGACCTGCTCACTAGTTGCAGCTCAGCAAGGTCGAACCATGCCCTGACAACACCAATCATCTTCCTTAGCCCATGATACGGCCCTGTGCATGAATGGTGGCGTCATTATGTGTACTGGTAAAAAAGCCAATGATATCCCGTCACAATGTTATGGTACAGGTAGTCTTCGACTTACAACCATCCATTTATTGACTCTTCAAAGTTACAACGGCACTAAAAAAAGTGGTTTATGTCCATTGTTCACACATAGGTCCCTTGCAGAATCCCCGTGGTCACATGATCAAAATTCAGAAGCTTGGAGCTGGCATGCATTTATGATGGCTGCTTTTTTGTGACTGCCATATAATCCCAGAAAAGACATGGCTATATTGAAGAGTCGCCTATAGGTTTTACATTCACACATTTCACACTCTTCAGAGCATCATTGTGGAACTCAATCCAAAGTACTGTCTAGAAGATCTACATATTAGTTACTATCTAATAAAGAGCATTTTCCTATCTGGTTGCAAAGTAGAATCTGGGGGGGGGGGATATTGCTATTTTAAAGGCTTGTAAATCATCCTTGTATATGAACACCCAGATTCCTTTGATAGTAATGATAATGTCTCTGATTTGATAAATTTATTTTTATACCACATTTATATATTGTCCAATAGCTGAAGAATGTGTGTGTGTGAGAGAGAGGGAGGGAGAGAGAGAGAGAGAGAGAGAGAATATGCCTAGGCATCATGAAAACCAAGCGAATTGGATTGAATCCATAATCCAGATCACCTTTAAAAGACACACATTGACCCTTTTTTATTTAGTGTTTATGACAGGTGAACATACAGCAAAGCAACAGCAGAAATGGCTATACGTCTGCCTTGATTCATTTGAGTACTGTATTTGAACTACTACAGTACTTTAAACATTAAATTATGTGGTCCTGGAACATCTGTTTGCAAGTTGCTGAGCCAGTGCAGAAGTTGGATATTTAGTGCAGTATTTCTCAACCTTTTCCCCTTTAAGATGTGTTGATGACCAATCCCAAAATTCCCCAGCCAGAATTCCAGGTGTTGAAGTCCACACATCTTAAAATGGCCAGGATTGAGAAACACCAGCTTAGCCTCTAGCCAGGGATGAGAAAAAATGCATACAGGGATAGTCTTAACAACTGCAGCAAATTAGGTCTCCATCTTTGTAAAGAACCCATAGCAAGGCACAGGTTTCTGTCACTTTCTCACGGAAAGCATATACTCTAATCCTCTACAAAATTCCTGGTACTGAATGTTAGGAAAATTAAGAAAGAGATCAAAAAAGAACTCCCAAAACAAAATTGTTAATCTGAGATTTGACATTGGGGTGCCAGGTACTGCTCCAGTGGCCACATCTGATAAATAATATTGCCTATATACTGAAGCTTTAGAAAAGGACATCAAAAATGATCAAGAAGCTGAAGCAACTTGCCTAATTGAAAATGATACAACCTTTCAGGCCTTCAGTTTAGAAAAAAATGGCAAACAAGGGGAATATAAAAATGTATGGGATGTGAAGACAGCAGATAGACACCTCTTTAATAATTCTGGAATTGGGTTCATATGATTAAAAAGAATTCTGGAAGATTCTCTCTTCCCTCCCAAAAAACACACAACCAAGTATTTCTTCACACACTGTGCAGTTAGACAATGAAATCTACTAACGTAAAATGTGGCAAAAGCCATCAGCAAACAGCTTTAAAAGGGGCTAGCCAATTTCACGTAAGATAGGTTATGACTGTGTTATCTATATTTGTTAGTAATGATGGTTAAACATTCAACCATCCAGTTGCTGGTGAGGCGAAGTGGGGGTGGTCACTTCTCCTAGATACTGAGTTCTCACTTTAGAAACAGAATGCAGGATAAGATAAGACTTCAGCTGTCATTGTGGTTTTTAATATTCTTATGATTTATGTTCTTATGCTGATTGCTTCTAATCTCAGCAGGATCGCCAGATGAGAATCTTTTGCCTAATAGGTTCAAAGGAGTGATGTGCTTACCTGTAAATAAAAGGGACATTTGCCTAGTTTATATTTTGGTAGGGCAACAATCAAGGAAACCAGAATTCTACATTTAGTTGTTGTTGTTGTTATTATTATTATTATTATTATTATTATTATTATTATTATTATTATTATTATTATTATTATTATTATTATTATTATTGATAGTTGGAAGGGACCTTGGAGGTCATCTAGTCCAACCACCTGTTCAGGCAGGAAATCCTATACCATTTCAAACAAATGGCTGTCCAGTCTTTTCTTAAAAACTTCCAGTGTTGGAGCATTCACCGCTTCTGAGGGCAGGTGGTTGGTTCCACTGATTAATTGTTCTGTCAGGAAATTTCTCCTTAGTTCTAGGTTGCTTCTCTCTTTGGTTAGTTTCCACCCGTTGCTTCTTGTCCTGCCTTCAGGCACCTTGGAAAATAGCTTGACACCCTCTTTTTTGTGGCAGCCCCTGAGATATTGGAACACTGCTATCATGTCCCCCCTCGTCCTTCTCTTCATTAAACTAGACATACCCAATTCCAGCAACCGTTCCTTATATGCTTTAGCCTCCAGTCCCCTAATCATCTTTGTTGCTCTTCTCTGTACTCTTTCTAGAGTCTCAACATCTTTTTTACATCGTGGTGACCAAAACTGGATGCAATATTCCAAGTGTGGCCTTACCAAGGCATTGTAAAGTGGCATTAACACTTCACGTGATCTTGATTCTATCCTTCTGTTAATGCAGCCTAGCACTGTGTTGGGTTTTTTGGCAGCTGCAGCACACTGCTGGCTCATATTGATTATGATATTTTGACTTAATTATGAGAAACACTGGTAAGGAAGACATAGACCAATATAGTCAGGAAGCTATATCATCACAAAGTCCTTTGAGAACAGCTTACCAACACTTACAAAATTTGTAAAAGTAGTCCTTTCATTTTATATATTGGAAGCAATGAAAATGACTAAGTGAAATGAGGGAATAATGCACAGGGGAGGAGTGATAACTGAGGAGGAATGCCTCCTGAGTTCCCAAAAATGACATGTC
Organism: Protobothrops mucrosquamatus; assembly: GCF_001527695.2. Lineage (NCBI taxonomy): Eukaryota > Metazoa > Chordata > Lepidosauria > Squamata > Viperidae > Protobothrops > Protobothrops mucrosquamatus. Next base: position 86,201 of record NW_015388240.1, on the reverse strand, counting down.
CCATTTTTGTTAGACTTGGTGTATGGCAGTCCTCCCAGATCTTACAAGGTTTGGCAGAAATAATTGGAGTGTCAGCGTACTTAATAGACCAGACCAGAAAATCAACTCCACAGGAAGACTAGAACTATACCTTATTGAGATAGACTACAATAACAGAATCTTGAAAGTCTGATTTTCCTATCAATCCCCACCCTCCTTTTATCCCAGTAAATCTGGGAAGCATTTGTCTGAGCTGCTTCTGAACATTATTTTGCTTCCCAGGACATAAAAGAATATCTTGTCCCTCTTAATCTAGATAAAATGATCATTTCTTGTGAAATGAATGCATCCTGTTACACACAATATAACAAAATATGAAAGTGGTGTATATTACGTTTCTGATTTATTACAGTTTCAGAACATTAGCTTTTCATACTAAAGTCAGACTTCAATCTTTCCCAAATCCCAATATTCCTGATTTAGTAAGAATCACTAGCTCCAGCAATTAGGGATTTTTGGTTCCTAGGGATGGGAGGGACCAAAACATAGGGAGGAAACACATTTTTGGTCCAGATTTGGACACAGCCACTTACAGCCTGACTCTTATCCTATTAAAAAATAAAGGTTGGGCGTGCCAGGGAACTCTTAGGGAATGAAGTAGAAAGCAGCAGCCCTTAATAGCAAGAGGATACTATTGATTAGCAGTAGAAGAAAAATGTTCAACTAACTGCTAAGTGGTTCAGCTAGCACTATCTGCCAAGAGAAAGACTGTCATCTATCTTTTGTGCAATGGAGCCTATAGTGGGGCTGTTTATTCTAAAGCGTTAGGCATACAACGGCCACTTTCACAAGCTTATATGATCATAACACCTTCACAAACTGTGTAATCATCTGAGTTTTAAAAAATACCAGAACAATAAGAAGCATAACCTCTTGTGCTGGAAAGCATCGTCCAAGGAACAAGAATTATTCTTTTATTCTTATAAATCCTAATTCTCCTTTCTTTGGCCCAATGAATAATTAAGAGTGCTGATTTTGCAAATATACTTACAAGGAAATGACACAGGATCCATGTGAAGATTAGAATGTATCATTAGCATAAGGGACACTTCCCCCTAAGTCTGCTTCAAATTAATATGTGAGACAGAGTTGTTCAATTTTATGGATTCTCTGTTTTATCTTAAGCCACTTCTTCACAAATCCCTTTTCAGCATTCCAGATGTATTTCAATCTCTAATCTCTAAACCAGAATCTCCAACATTTCTGAGATGGTTTAGTTTATATGTAATTTTGAGAATATCTGATCAAAAAGAGTTGCTAGAGGGAAAGATTGCTCTTCAGAAAATTATTGTTACAGTGGGTCTGGCTAGTCATAGAAAACCAATTTATTAAAAGACAACTTAATGAAGCTGGTCTCTGCCATACTTTTTTAGCCTCCATGATGCAGTTATCTCTAAACCATATTTCCTACTGACTCACTTCCCCAGTGAAGATATGAAGAGAGCCAGTTTGGTGTAGTGGTTAAGATGCTGGCCTAGAAACCAAGAGCCTATGAATTCTAGTCCTACCTTAGGCATTGAAGTCAGCTAACTGACCTTGGGCCAGTCACTTTCTCTCAGCCCAACCCACCTCAAAGGGTTGTAGTTGTGTAGAAAATAGAAAGAGGAAGGAGCATTATATACATTTGCTGCCTTGAATTATTTATAAAAAATAATAAAGGCAGGGAAAGAAACTAATAAATATTCTAGAAGTGTTGCCAGAAAGAATGTTGACTGGTGTCATAACTGTAATTCATGCATGCCAGGAGTAATAGATGCATGGATTACAACTTCCATAATTCTCAATATATGCCCAACATCCATATTAGAATAATGTATTTGAGAGACACTAGACCCATAATTTTAAAGTGACTGTCGGTTACTACACAAAAGAAAGCTTGCCCTTCATTGTCTTTAACAATCTTTGTACATAGCGAGCCACTAGAGGTCTCCCTTGTCTTACATACCAGCTTGATTAATGGTTTAAAAATTATTAGCCCTGTAGATACTATCAGACAAGGATGAGCAATTTATTGTCCTAGTGCAGGGATAGGCAACCTTGGCTCTTTTATGACTCGTGGACTTCAACTCCCAGAATATAGCTGGCTCAAGAATTCTGGGAGTTGAGGTCCACAAGTCATAAAAGAGCCAAGGTTGCCTACCCCTGTCCTAGTGATATTGCTCAAATCAGCAAAGCCAATCATGAAGGTTGTTGTAATTCAACAACATCTGCAAAGCAACAGCTTGCCTCCACCATAGAGGCTAAATAGGGATTCCCAAGCTATTTGATCAAAGGGCACTTTTTATATTTTAAGAACATGTCATGTGTATTAAAAGAAACAAAACAAAAGGGAAAAAAGTTGCCATGAAAGCTGGCCTATTCACAAAATGATTTCCATTAAATTGGTTTGACCAAAAGGCAAATTGCCTTAACTTCCTTGTCATCTTTTCCAAGATCCTATTATCAATCTATAGTTTAATTTTGTTTTTGTTATGATCATGTAGACGCATTTTAAAAAAACAGAACAGTGAGTTTTAACATCTATTTTTATTTTATATGAACAGGAATCTAAGCCATTATTGGAAAAAGATGACTAGAGGCCAATGTTTTGTTTTGCAGCACAGCACGCTGGTTTCAGCTTGGTAGAAATAACAGCACTCTTCACTCACCAGCTCTGACTTTTTTACACTAGATATTTATCTTTGACACCCCTGGTCTAGTGAACAGAGGCAGTTTCAGGAGGGCATCAACTAGAATCTTTCAGTTTGGGGAAGATTTTCTGAATGAAATTAAAAAAGCAACTGGAAATCATTTTTCAGCTGCACAAATAAATATACTTGAGAGGGGTTGGAAAATCAACTGGGTCCTTGTGATGGCTAATCCAGGCCATGGCTAAAGGGAAAGTAACTGGACTATTCCTTTAACTGCTAATTTGCAACCAAGGAAAAATGTGATGTGATCTGATGAGAAAAAACTTGGTAGTGGAACACAAGACTGGGCAATGTTTGAGAAGAAGGGGGTTGCAATTCAGCCTTTTACTTCCTGGATGACCAAAGGAGACTCTCTCATGACATTATGACATCACCCCAAGGAAGTGAGAAATGTTCCCCTCCCTGCTTCTTAAAAATATCAATCTTGCCCTAAATGACTCCTATACACTTTCTTAAAGATAAAGATCATAGGCAGTGACAGTCATAGGCATTCTGTAGAATGTTAATTGTCATAATGGTTGACAGTATCTAAGCAGATACTGTCATAATGGTTGACAGTATCTAAGCAGACTTGGGAGTTGATCAGGAGACTTCCAGGGAATAATTCCATGTCAGTACCCTAGATTGGGAAATTGAAAAAAAAAATATCCCAAAAGAAGGCCAGTGCAAGTCATTCTTTATTGTTGCCAAGAAGCTACATAGCTATTTCTGTGAAGGTACCAGGAATCAAACTCAGCTCAAAATTAATTTATATGGATCCATTTCCAGGAGAAAGCAACTACTGCATGCAAGGAGTTTCTCTGTAAGCAATCTAGTACAGAAAAAAAAGGGGGGGAGAGTTATCTACTTACAGGGCCTTTTTAAGAGGAGGCAATACATCACTTCTCATAATTCAAACTCTTCTTCTGAGAATGTCTTAGAAAGTGCACCTTTTACTCTTCTGCTAAGAACCACTCAAGTTAAATTTAAAGTTAAGATAAATTTTTAAATAATTCTTTTTTTCCCTCATGATAAAGAGCGGAAATATTTATATGTAACATTTGTAATACTCAACCCATCTTGTCCTCCCTCTCTTATGTATGGGATCTACAGCTCTTGCTCTATATACCAGACCAATGCCCATTCTGACTGGTCCTTATACACATACCAAGGAACTGGAAAGAAGTCGCTAGACAAGAGAAGACCAGTATGAGAAAAGATGATTTTGATGACTTCGATTTTTCAGACTTGGCAAGATGTATGGACTTCAACTTCCAAAACTCCACGGTTACCAAGGTTTGAAGCCCAGACATCTTAAACTTACAAAACTTGAAAAACATTCACTTAGAAGTTGTAGGCCATGGGCTGATGAAGCTTCCTGATAGAATAGTTGGCCTCACTGGAGATGAAGGTTACTCATTTGGACAGAAGAAACTTTTTTCTTCTTGTAAGCAGTTTTCCCTTCCAGTTGTGTAGAACCATGCTGGCTCAGGAATTCTGGGAGTTGAAGTCCATGAGTCATAAAAGAGCCAAGGTTGCCTACCCCTGACCTAGAGCAAACGTAAAAGCACCTTTTGGTGCTTCAGAAAAAAAAGAACTACAGCTCCCAGAGTCCTTTGTTGTTCAGGTGAAGCACAGGGTGTGTTCTAGCCGCCGGGACTGGGCTTTCCTTTGGAGAAAAAGTTTTCTTGGTGTGAAAAGGAGCGCTTTACCTGATTAAACCTGGAGGAATAACTCGCAAGGTTAGTGAAAAAGATACTTGATGTAACTGCAAGGCTATGCCGTGATTCCGGGAGTTGTAAAAGGACTCCGTTTCCTTTATTGCGTAAGGTCTTACTTTTTATCGCACGTTTTACTATTGTTCATTTGTAATAATCGTAGGGGGGGGGGTCCTCTTGGTTGCAAATTGGGGCCTGAATGTGATCTCCCTTACCGCGACCGCTATCCTGGATCTCAGAAATTCCATTGTCCAGCGTAGGATTTGCCGCAGGCGGGAAAATCATCCGAGGGATTTGGCTACAAGGATTCTTCCGTGGAGTAAGTGACCTCTGTGCTTCTTTCTCACACCCACGAAACTGCTTGTAGAAGAAGCGAGGCCCTGGTCCTGGGGGAGGGGAGGGGTGTCGAACCATGAAGCAAACTAAGAAGAGTAATATAAATGAATGCACTAAAAAATGATTTTGCTTTCTTTCTAATGCATTCCCAGCCCAAAGCAAAAACAATCACAAAAGCCTTTGCCCTTTTGGCCTGGAGAGAATCTTAAAATTAATTATTTAATTGTAGCATTGGATTCAAATAAGGCAGGGTTTTCATTTTTTTTTTTTGCTTAAAAATAGTATATCTTTCTACCTTTTGAAAATCTGAGAGGACCAATAGAAGCAGTAGCTATAATGTAGAGGTAAATCAAAAGAGGCAAGATTTTAACACGCAGTTTTCCCTGGGAAAACGGGGGCTGCTTCTTTATGATAAAATATCACTTATTACAACCCACCTACTGCATAATTTACTCCCAGTAAGAAGTTCAAGAAGAAGTGATGCTTCTTGCTAAATATAGATCTCATAGGTCTATTATTCTAATGAAAAAAATGAGAAACTCTGCAGAAACCTCAGAAACAAGAAAGCACTGACAATTCTGGACTTTAAAATTTAGCTACGATGAAAATGAGCCTGTCGCCTTTTCTAAATAAGTCCTATGTTTTCTAGGATTAGGTTTGCCCCACTTTTTTCATCATTCGCTCTGGAGGAGCACTTTTAAGCAAAAAAAAAAAAAAATATGCTAAGGTCCTGGAGATCGAGTTTAAACACCAGTGATTGTAATAACCTTGCGCCCAGGTAAATAGGCTGGGATCTTCAGCATGATTCTGGAAAAATGATCCTTTCTTAACCCTTTTGGGATGCCCTGATGTATCAGACAGCTAATTTTAAAGAGGTGGCTGCCAAGAATATGCCCAGAGAAAAGAGAGGGTGGAAGATGAGACAGCAGCCTGGAGTGCTTGGCACAGCTGGAGCAAAAAGCCTGGGTTATGCAGCCTGTCCATTCTTCCGAAGCTGCGTGAATGAGAGAATCTAAAGGAGGGTTGCCTGTGGAATAGGATGCTCTTGATGGAGGCAGTGTTTTACCTTGGGACTGTGACAAATTCCAAGAGTTAAGGTGGCCTTTGGACAGTCTTGTGTTGGTAAGTAACCAGGCTGTAATCTTTACTTTGAGGAATTAGCTACCAAATGCACTAGAGACTCTCCCAACCAGCTTTCTTCCTATGTTTTTCTTTGATGGATATACTGAGCTGCCCGAGAAATTGGCAGAACTAGGAAAAAATAACCTCCTGCGAGGTCATTTTCCAGCTATCTGCTGGAAGCCAGTTTGTTGGGTGGTAACTTTTGTATCTTCTTATCCAGTTCCCTCTTATCCCCTGGGACTGTGCGTTATGATTATGAATTCCTCTGGGCAATACCATATAGATACTGACAAAAGTATAGAACTGCAGTCCGGTTATTTTATGAGAGTTAAAACATTTTTGTTTCACTACACAATATATGCACTGTGGAATAAATTTATGGGAATATAATCTTTCTGAACAAAGCATTTAATTTCTCTTAGCTCATTCTCTTGTACCCACACACTATTTTTATAATATGTTCATGCACACGTGAAAGGGAGAATGACCTAGGGCAATGAGCTGGCTGGCTGAATCTTGATTGACTCCTTAGAGCTCAGCAGTGGCCATGCCAATTATACATTCTTCCCCTGTGTGGCCAGCAATAAATGATGCAAAATTCATTGAGATTTGGGCCACACTAGCTGGTGTAGTTTCTGCCAAAGATCTTCAATTGCACTTTGTTTCTGAATTTGAGCAAAACAATCTGATCTGGGTTTTGGTATTTCTTCTAAGAGAGAAAATAGCATGGCTCACTAGCAGATTGGGGGAGGGGAGAAGACTATGAATCCTATAAACTATGATATATATGCATGGCAAAACCACTTGAAGACACCTCCCTCAAAATATTATTGAAACAGGGAAAGTACAGATAATTTTTATTGTGCAGGTCAAGGGTCTCCTCAGCAGGTATCCTCCAAATCAGATTGAAAAAAGTATATACAGTACATCTCCTTGAATGGCTTAGATAGAGATAAAGTTTTGCTATTCAGTTGAATTGGTGCCAAAGCAGGACAAAAGGCTTCTAATTCATTGGGAAGGCGGGCAGCCATGACGGGCAAGCAAATGCATTTTATGCATATCATTTACTCAGCAGCTGGCTCCTTGCATTGTGCAGAAGTAAAAGAACACGAAGCTTGACATTTATGTGTAATCCCTATGTCACTAGTCATGCTAGTGGGTCTGCTGGGGGTAATGGGTTATAAATTGAACTTTCATAAAAAAGAACAACTCAACACTGCTCATATCAAACATGAAGCATTTTAGAGCAGAAGTAGGCAACTCCCTTGGCACCCACCAGGTTCCCTATTCATCTAACAATTTGTGTATACTCTACTTAATTTAAAACAATAAATGGAAGTTGAGGTGCTGCAAAGAAAGTACCAATATCTAGCTGCAACTGTATTTGCATAAAAGACTTTGAATTAAAAACGGTGGGTGGCATCATTGAAGGAGGTGCACCTGATTAAAAAAAGAGAGATTTTCTCTTTTGCTGCTACTGTTGAGTTGAATTGCTCCTGGACAGCCTTGAGTCAATGGAAAACTATACAGGTTGCCCCTGGCAATGTCATAATAAGCAGGAAAGTACCAATTTAACCAAGTACAGTTAAAGGTGACTTAAGACTGTCTCACTCATGGGTTGGGAACAAGATAAAGGCAGTGTCATGGGAAATTGCAGAAAAACCGGTACCAGAGCCTGCTGAATCTTTGGTTAAGTGAAACCACCAACCCAGTATGGGCTCAAACTCCCACAATTCCCTACCCAGCGAGGTGGCTGGGGAAATCTGGGAGTTGAAATCCACTCATCGTAAAGTTGCTAAGGTTGAGAAACATTGACCAAGAGGTTTGCTCAAAAAACCCCAAGCAGGTTATAATAGAATAAACCAGGTGATACCTAGGAAAATAAAGAAGAGGAACATGATTAATGGTTTGAACAGGAATATACCTGTCTCATCTGGTCCGCTAGTCTTTCTGTTCCCCAAACATCCTGACAAATAAAAATTTGTGGAGAGACAATTCATTCTCGCCAAGTCCTTCTTCCTGTCAGAACAAGTTAGGGGGCAATTGTTTTCCTTCTCCATGAAAACTGGTCCAATATCTAATGGGTTGCTACAAAGAAGAGGGGGTCAACCTATTCTCCAAAGCATCTGGAGGCAGGGCAAGAAGCAATGGATGAAAACTAAGCAACCTAGAACTTAGGAGAAATTTCCTGACAGAACAATTATTCAGTGGAACAACTTGCCTCCAGAAGTTGTTGGAAGTTTTTAAGAAGAGATTTGACAACCATTTGTCTGAAATGGTATAGAGCAGTGGTTCTCAACCTGTGGGTCGGGACCCCATATGAGGTCGATCGACCATTTCATGGGGGTCGCCAAGCAAGGCTGTCCGCCATTTTTTTTGTCAGCCATTTTTCCCCCTTTTCTGGTGGGTGCCTTACTTGCCTTGGGCTGGGCCAGCTGGTGGTCGGCCTGCTCAGTCTCTGCCGCTTGCCAGCTATGCCTCGGCCGGCGCAGGGGGCGGAACCACAGATGCGCAGCGCTCCCGGGCAGGGAAAGTCCTCGACTTACGACCGGTTGGGTAGTCCTCGACTTACGACCTGTTTAGTCCTCGACTTACGACCTGTTTAGTCCTCGACTTATGACAGGTTTAGTCCTCGACTTACGACCGGTTGGGGTCACGGCATTAAAAAGGTTGAGAACCACTGGTATAGGGTTTCCTACCTGAGCAGGGGGTTGGACTAGATGACCTCCAAGGTCCCTTTCAACTTTGTTATTTTGTTAAGAAAGGGATGCTTTTTTGCTCCGAGAGATGAGCAGCGATGTTCTCCCTGCCATCTGCTGGATGTGAAAAGACATTCCATATAGAGCAGCAGTGTTCAACCTTGGCAACTTTAAGACGTGGACTTCAAACTCCCAGAATTCCCCAGCCAGTACTGGGGAAATCCTGTTTGGCTCATTCTGTATTGGGTGCTTTCCTTCATACAAGAGGACTGGGAGAGCCATCAACCCCAGGAAAGAAGTAAAGTTCCAGAGCTTTGCTGCTGCCTCATCTGTTCACCAAGGATAACAGCTTGCATAGCTGAGGCCCAGTATGTTAAAGTTTGGACTATCAGGAAGTAGTAGTTCAGGCTTCAGGATTTTCTGAAAAACTTAAAACAGCAGCTGTTAGGCAAGCTAAATTTGCTGTGACTTTTATTGCCACACCCATAGTTCCCCAAAGCCATGACTCTCTCTAGCTTTGTTTACCCCTTGTGTGTTTTGGAATCAGGAAAAGATTAAGGCTCTACAAAGCACTGAAAGCTGCTACTTCACAACAATCTTTGCCCCGAAGCTGTGACTAAGCTGGAGCTGACTTCCAATTTTTGCAACAGGGGACGTGCGAATACATAACAAGGCTTGAGGATTTGTGTTTCAGACCACTCTTGAGTTCCTGCAGAAGTTTGGATTCTGTCTTTATCAGGCTGGAACAAAGATGTCTGATAGTTCATATTCAACCTCTGGGGTGGACCATCCTTGTCCCTGTATCAGAAGATAAAAATGTGCGAGGTCTTGTTGCAAGCTCCACTTAAAATCACTTTTTTTTTTTAAATTAAAACACGTCAAGACTGGTTTGCTCTTGTCTTTTTCTTGCCATTTTGATGAAGTTTCATTTTGTCCCACCCTTCATGACAAGGTCCTAAGACAGTGATGGCGAACCTTTTAGAGACCGAGTGCCCAAACTGCAACCCAAAACCGGGTGGGTGTGGCCCATTGGGTGGGTGTGGCCCATTGGGTGGGCGTGGCCAATTGGGTGAGCATGGCTGCGGTGGTAACGGCAGATTGGGTGGGACTAAAAAGTTCAATCAATCAATTTCAACTTTGCAAGATCTTTTTTTTCCCCGCGAGAAGTTGAAATTGAGTGACTGAACCTTTTTTTTTTTGTGCACACGGCGGCGGAGGCCTAAAGCGAAAAGGTTTTATAAAACCCAGCTGAAGGCCTAGGACTGGGGCGACGGCGGGCGTGCCCACAGAGAGGGCTCTGAGTGCCGCCTCTGGCACCCGTGCCATAGGTTCGCCACCACTGTCCTAAGATCTGCAGACAGCCAGAATGTGGGACCTTACTTAATGGGAATGATAGATAATGTGAGAGAGTTCAGACTGAGAAGCAGAAGTGGGTTTTATTCCCCAGTCAAGAACTGTCCTGGTCAAGATAATTACTTAATCACTTCCCCAGAAGTGGAGCACGTAATGACCTTATATTTAAACCACATATTTATAATTTCAAAAAGCAAAGATGACATAAAGTTCTTCGCTATCAGTATAGCAAAGTACTATCGTCTTGTACAAAAACAAAATATCTTTCTGAACACAGTAAAAGCATGTTGCAACTCTTGCTGAGCTGAGCGGCAGGGAATGAGCCAGGCAGTTTCCTGCTGTTGAACCCTGACAGGATGCTCCGTTTTTATCTTTCATAGGCAACAACCTCACTTCCTTTCTTCATTCTTCTCATCCTCTATTGAGAGTTTTAGTCCCCTGAACCTGCACAGTCAGTGGTAGAAACAAACTTCCTGTCAGGCAGGAAGCTTGGTTGCTTCATTTGCTGGTGTTCACTCACACTCTCCTCTCAGGAATGCAGGAACTGGGTTTTACTAGCCCTTGGAAGCCTAGCCCATCCTGGAGTATTGAAATGCAGAGTTCCTTATCTCCCTAGTGACAGCTGGGCTGCTTGACAAGGATTGGAGACGGTCAAGAGAAACTTTATGTTAAGTCTCCTGGTAGTGGAAGCAAGAGATGCACCTGCAGGTAAGCGCAAGGGAGCTTCTGCTTTCCTTGCAGAAATGATTGGCTTTTCTACTGAAAGTCAGAGAAGTACGTAGTAGTGTGAGCACCAGCAGCTGTATTTGCATTGTCTGACACGCAGGCATACAGACTGAATTACAGCCTTTGTTTGGACCTTGTTTTCCTTCCTTTTTGTGTGATTTGCTCACAGCGGACCAGGCTGCTCTTGCGATACACACTTTCTAAATCTTGTAGTAGGAGGAGGCGGGAAAGCCCAGTACAGTTCCGTGTGTCTCAAGTTGTGCTCTTTATGGCATATATAGGCTTGAATGTTGTGTCCTGCTGTTCTCTGATCTTGAGAGGGAATAAGAAGACATCAGATATTAGACCACAGTCTAAAGAATTTGTTAGAAGATGTGGAGCCTGAATTGCCTCAATGGAACCAGCTTCGTGTGACATTGATTCTTCCCGTAACCTGCATTGGGAAATGTGGTGGAACTGAAAAGTGCAAAGGCCAGCAAATTACTTGTGGAGTTATTTATCAAAATGTCCCACACAGTGACTTTCACCTTTCACGACCTTGAGAACGGAGATCCTGCCAGGTGAGTGTGGTTCTTTTTTAAATAAGCAATTTTTTTTAAAAAAAAGTATATAACAACTTTATTCATTCCTGCCTTAGAAACGGAAAGCATGTCATTAGACGGTTAGAGTACTTCCAAAGTAGGTACAAAGCTGAAAATTAGCAGGTATTGATTTTAAAGCAAACTCCTTTTAAAAAGCCTGAAAATGAGGCTTTTCTTTTTTTATATTGAATAATATTAAAAGTAGAATTCTTGTTAGCATAAAGCATGGGAAAGAATGTTGGTGTGCGGGAGTTCTGTTGCCTGTTTATGAAAATTGGAGAGAGGAGTTTCCAGTAACAAATACAAATCATTATCAACATTGGGGGAAAAAAGTTAATGGACTATTTATATGCACTAATGATGTTACCTAGTTTGGAAATGAAATGTTTGCAAGAAATTCTCCAAGCTCAGAGAGCGCTAAGGACCCCAAAGTTCAACTCTACTATCGGAACTATTTATAATCTCCAATGTAGATCCTTGGGAATAAGTGGGTAGTGCATAAATTGCCCTACCATGATTTCAATTATTCTCAGAATAGTCTACAGTTTTAGGAAAATATTAGTCATAGCTTCTAAATGTTTTGAATATCGCTGCCTTAGATCTGACCTTAAAATGTATGAAACATGTTTTGTCCATTATTGAACCACAGGTACTAAGATCCACAAATTACTATTACCAGTAATAGAATTTTTAGCCACAGAGATCAAAAGTACAGTATTTATATATTACAAATTCTGGAAGAGACAGGGATTGATTCATTCTACTTCAATATTAGATTGGTAGGTAATCATCATTTCCCCAGACTTAGAACAGAACATACTAGAAATGTATATAGCTATGTAGTAAAGATTTACAGAATTTGGATGGAAATATGTTAACATTTTAATTAAATTGGGGAAAAATAGAACAATAAAATGCAATTATTAGAGCGCTAAAATATATGATGCTGAAATGAATCTCTATGTTATAAAACTACTTTCCAAGATGTAATAATCAAGACTTTGTTATTCGTTTGTAGTTTATTGTTTAAACTATAAGGCTTTAGTTTCACTCTCATTATGCAGATCTCCTGGGTTTCCATTAGTAGATGCTTACATAAGGCTCTGAAGGCCCTGAGGGGAAGTCTTTGTAAACCAAATTTGATCACCTGGTTGGTTATTTTCCATTCCTCTTACGCATTCTGCCTGTGTCTTAGACTTAGACTCTGCCATGGTTTGCTATAAAGAACTGTAATGTTCTAGTATGTCCCATGTGAAGTTGGTGAGATGTTAGAGGCTGTTGTTTTAGGGATCCTGTTAATTAAACAGTTGAGCAGACCGGTTCTCTGTTCCCCACAGCCAAGACCCAAGTCCATATGATGAAGGGGCCGTGCATGATTCCTTCCACCAGCTAATTAAGGAGCAGAGCAGTTTGGCTGAACAAGAGTTGATGGAGATGCAAGATCTGACTAACAGGAGCAAAGGTGAGACAAGCCACATCTATATAGCACAGAGACTTCCTGATGATTATCAGGGGTATTCAATTTGTAGATAAATAGCTGGGGTGAAGGAGAAAGATACGTAACTTTTAAGTGGTATTTCCTGATTTTCTTCACACAACAATGCGAAAACCTGATGTTACTCGCAGCTTTTAACTTAACAAAATATGGATGAAGAGATGTTTTCTAGAAAGCATTTTCTTTCTTTTCAATCATTGTATCTCTGTACAACTAACACCTATAGCTAAACAAAAACCCTTGGCTTATTAACTACATTTAACAAGCCTGTTCCCAGTAAAAAGTAGGGTGAAAAATAAATGCATGATCTCATTTTATGCTCATAACCACCCTGTATGGGAGATTGGCTTCAGAAGCAGTGAAAGCTCCCCAATACATTTATAGCCAGCATGGATTTTAATTTGAAGCATCTTGGGCCAAACCATGTCTGCTTTCAAAAGTGGGTGAGTTCAGTCTTCCAATTCTTTTAAGATGTACAGCAAAAATACTATTAGCTGATTCTCCATTAATCTAATGGGTTTCTAGATGCTGTGGAAACAAGTAGCTCATCCTTATGAGCTTTGTAAGGACATACAACAGATTTCAGAAAAAGCCCAAGATTTCATTGCCTACATAGCAGAAGATTTACCTTTTTTTTAAATTTGTGCTCCTGCTGGATGAAATGCCATGTTCCCAAGTCCTCCAATACCTGTTGCTATACTTACTTCTATTTTTTTTCTTCCTAGCATTTTCCCGCAATGTAATAACAGAATTATGTAGCTCTAGTTCTGTTTATAAAAATGGTACTGGTGGCAGTTGTAGTAATATTAACAACCTCTTTCGCAAGATTAACATGATACTAGATAAGATAATTGAAAGGGCATTGGAGATAGAGGTGAGCCTATAGACAGTGGTAGGCCAGATCAGAACCAGAAAACTAACCAAGATTGGGATCTATGAGTGAGTAAGTACCAGGGCTACAGGGGGATCCCACCATCTAGGAAGAACTCAGCCAACACAGAAAACTTTGTTATCTTCTTTTTCTGACCTTTAGGATCCAGTGGCTCAGCAAGAATAGTTTTGCATGGTAGCATTAAAGGATCATTTGCCAGTGGAAGAGGTTGGCATACAATGGCACAAAATTGTATCTTTGATCTTCTGCCACAGAATGAATCTTTGCTGGAAGAGACAGAATTATAGATAGTCCTTGTTTAGTAACTGCCTCATTTAGTGACCAAGGGTGATGAGAAAGTAACTTGGCAACCAAAGCTTGCGTTTATGACTTTTGTAAGTCTGAAAAGCAAAGAAAAGCTGAAGTAAGATCATAAGCGCGGTTTCATTTAGCAACCACTTTGCTGAATGCTTGAGTTACTAGTCCCAACTGTGGTAGCTAAATGAGGTCTACCTGTTGCCCCAAAGGAGCCATTCTCTGCCTCTTTGGTCTGCTCTACTTCCCATGTCACTCCTGGGAAAAGAAGCTGGAGCAAGAGACGAGACCTGCCCCTTCTTTTACCATGGTGCCACATGGAAGCAGCCTTATGTTGGATTGCTTGACCTGGTGCACAAGCACATCTACCCAGCCGGCCCCATGGATCAGCCATGGTAGCGCAGTGGTTAGGATGCAGTATTGCAAGCAAACTCTGCTCACCACGAAGAGTTCGATCCTGGCTGGCTCAAAGTTGACTCAGCCTTCCATCCTTCCAAGGTGGATAAAATAAGGACCCAGATTGTTGGGGGCAACATACTGATTCTGTAAACCACTTAGCGAGGGCTGTAAAGCACTATGAAGAGGTATCTAAGTCTAAGTGCTATTGCTGTCAGGAACTGCTGTGCCTGCTCTGTGAGGAGTTGAATTCTAACTGTGGGGTGGCTAAAGAGTAACTTTTATCCCACCTTCACCCTAACCGTTTTCCAGTGCCACAGAGTTCCTTCCTGGGATGGGAGAATTGGTGGCTAAAGAGTTGGTGTCATACTACCAGTGTTGCTGGCTTGGGGACCTGCTGCTAGATCGGGCTGATAGGCAAAAGAAGGGAGAGAGCCTGGCTCTTTGGCACAGGGGGAGAGCCCTGATCCTCCTACTGCCAAAGGCAGATAGCCCTGAAAAAAACAATGGGCAGAGAATTGTAGAAGGGGCATGTCTGCAGCAGGCTCAAGTGGCCAATCAGAGCAACTGCCAGCTCTTTAAGTTTCCTCAGTGCAATGTGCTGCAGGTCATCTGACGGTGTGTCAGAAAGTTGCAAACGCCTCTTGAAAAATGGAAGAGGAAAGGTAAACATAGGTTGTCTTCCTGGTGGATCAGGAATGAACTGAAGACAGAATATAGAATAACAGAGTTGGAAGGGACCTTGGAGGTCCTGAGTTCAATCCCTTGCTCAAGCAGGAGACCCGGTGCCATTCCAGATAAATGGCTGTCCAATCTCTTCTTAAAAACCTCCAGTGACCCACCACTTCTGGAGGCAATCTGTTCCCCTGGCTAAAGACCGCATTTTTTTAAAAACAAGTTTTATTAATTTTTCAATTTTTACATCAAAGTGCTTAGGAAACAACATGGTGATGGGGTAATCAATTATCCAAAAACAAAGTCATACGTGTATAATTCAGGCTAACTCCTTAAAAGTTCCCTCTCTATTTCCCACAATTAATATGACATATTCAAATTAATACATTTCTAAATAGAGTTCAATCAATCAATACAATTATCAAAAAAAAATTTTTTTTTTACTAATATCAATCCAAGTCCTGTTTTTAAGCTTTACTTAATTCCAATTACCATATTTCAATTTAGCCTTGAATAAACATGTTGTTTACACTTCGGGTATCCCTAATTTCCCTCATTTCATAACATAATAATTATGATATCTAAAATAGTCATATTGTTCCAAAAATTACATTGTTAATGTTCTATTTCTTATCCTAATAACTCCTCATTTACTAATACCATATCTTCCATTATCACAATCCATTTCCTTGTTCTTATTCCATTACAGAGTGATTATCATCTCTAAAATAGACATATTATTCCAAAAAAATATTCTTACTCTATTTCACATATAAATTCTATTTCTTATCCTAATAACTCCTCATTTTAAATCATTTCCACTTATTTGATGATATAGAAGCGCTGTTATGGAAACCCGCTTGGCACAAAAAGAAAGCCAGAGTCAGATTTAAAAATGGGACTTAAAATTTCACTTAATGGGTTAAAAAGGCTTCTAAGAGATATTAACTGATTTAATATTCGGGATTTAGATTTATACTTGGGAAGAAAACTATTCGTTAGATTATAGTTTGAAATTGTAATATGGAAAAGACCGCATTTTTTGTCCATGTCTTCCTGAAATCACCAAGGCATCTTCCTGCCACGGTCAGCAGACTATGTGGAAGAAGCCTGAGAAACCTCTGTCTGCATTTCAGTGGTTCATTTCATGGGGCAGCTGCATTTGAACACCTGAAACAGAACGTAAATGATTCATATGTCCATTAGGACAGTGAATGTTAGGATATTATTCTCCTCTCAATCAAAAGGTTAGAATATTACTTTCCTCCCCTTCAAAAAACAACTCATTTCTGTTGATTTGTTTAAAGTGTTGATGAGACTGAGAGGCTCTGCACTAGACTTTTTTTCATGCTGTGTTTGTATTTTGAGCAGTAGTGGGGAAGTGGTTAAAGTGCACTATTGCAGGCTAACTCTGCCCACAGGCAGGAGTTTGATCCTGACGGGGCTCAAGGTTGATTTTGCCTTCCGTCCTTCTGAGGTTGGTAAAATGAGACTCAGATTGTTGGGAACAATAATGCTGACATTGAAAACTGCCCAGAGAAGCTGTAAAGCTCTATGATGTGGTATATGAGTCTGAGTGCTTGCTAAGAATTTTACCTACAGTTGCTAATAGAGCTGATTTTGAGCATTTCATTGTTATTTGTGAACCTTGGATTTGGAGTCTTTTGTTTTTTCTCAAACACAACTGCCTATACACAACTGTATTGGCACAAGGATCTCTGTCCTGTAAACAAAAGGGAACGACTTAGTCCACCTGGTAATCTGTCATGTTATAAATATTTGCTGTAGGAAACAGTAAAATAAATTTAGAATGAATGTCTAAGTCAGGGGTAGGCAACCTTGGCTCTTTTATGACTCGTGGACTTCAACTCCCAGAATTCCTGAGCCAGCATGGCTGGCTCAGGAATTCTGGGAGTTGAAGTCCACGAGTCATAAAAGAGCCAAGGTTGCCTACCCCTGGTCTAAGTTGTAAAATGCTCAGGAAAAATATGCTCATTTGGGGAATGGGCACCAAAGGAAGAAGAAGGGAAGATGTTGGAGATTCCAGCTTTGACAGGACAATTCATAGCAACTTGGCAATGCAGAGGTTGCATCTGGGGCTTTTCTTTTTCTCCAGAAAATCTGGTTCCTCCCTCTGATCGGACTGGAGCTTGGAACCCAGGTGTACAGCTAGTAGAGCACCCTGACTTCTCCTCCACCACATTGCGCATCCTTGCCAAAATGCCCAGCCGGACTATTGGTGAGTTGTGATCCTCCCCTGTAGCCCCACCCTACTTCTTTTGAAGAAGAATTTCAGGATAGGGCATGTGAAATGTGGGAATTAGCATAGAGGACAATCTTTTTCTCCCCTCCATGGTGATGGTCTTCCCTTTTGTTTGCAGGGCACAGCAGAGGAGCCATCCTGTCCCAGTATTACAACTGCACTGCCAGACGCCGTCGTCGGAGCCACCGTTCTCCTCTCCAGGAAGTATCCCGTTCTGCACGGCCTAGTTTTCGACAGCTATCTCTAGAGTTGGATTCCAGTTACAGAGAAGAAGACTGTAAGTTGACTAAAAAGAGTAGGAAGATGCCTGCTAAACAGAAAAGTCGTGCAAGAAAAATAGAAGTTAACTTATCGTGCAGCTATTACGAGAATCACAGAGACATCACCTTGATCATTCTCAATATGTGATCCAACCATCCAGGTGTTATAATTGCTCAGTGCTTCTCACAATATAGTGACAAAGTGTTACAACATGTCCTGCTCGGTGGAGCAGCTAGTCATCTTTGACTGATTTTGCAAACCCAAGCAGGGTGTGACCTCATTGGGACATAGATGGGCAAATGCTAGAAAAAGAAGTTAGGAAGTATTTTGGGAGAAGGAAACTGGGAATGTATCCAGGAAGTCCTGAAGAGTCAAACTTGATTTGGGGGAGGCCATCATAATATTCCTCACTCAAAGAGACGGAAGATGCTTCCAGAAGACCTGGGAGTACTCTCGCTCCCTTATTTAACCCGTGAAGACGACTTTTGTCAGGGGTTCTTTTCTTGGTCAGGTTTTGCCATGAAAGGCCACAATATGTTTGCTTTTAATACAGAAAGTCCTGTTTCTTTTTTCACTTTCCTATACCTTAAAAAAAAAAAAAAAAGGTGATCCCAATCAAAAGTGGAGGAAGGAAAGCAACCTTTTTCCTTTCTATAATCCAGTGGTGGCGAACCTATGGCACGGGTGCCAGAGGCGGCACTCAGAGCCCTCTCTGTGGGCACTCGCGCCGTCGCCCAATCCTAGGCCTTCAGCCGGGTTTTATAAAACCTTTTCGCTTTAGGCCTCGGCCGCTGTGTACAAAAAAAAAAAGGTTCAATCAATCAGTCAATTTCAACTTCTCGCGGGAAAAAAAAAGATCTTGCAAAGTTGGAATTGATTGATTGAACTTTTTAGTCCCACCCAGTCTGCTGTTACCACTGCAGCCACGCCCACCCAATGGGCCACGCCCACCCAATGGGCCACACCCACCCGGCACCCGATGATGCATAAGTGGGTTTTGAATGGCAGTTTGGGCACTCGATCTCTAAAAGGTTCACCGTCACTGCTATAATCAAAATGTCTGCACTGGAGATGCCGTTGGGCTGCCTGACCTCTGATCACCTCTGCCCTTCCTCTGTAGCCAAGTATAGTTTGCTGGTCAAAGAACTTCAGAACCTGCCGGTACATCAACGGAATCACATGCTGCAGATGATGCCTCTAAGCTTGGCTGAGAAGCGCAGACTCAGGTTAGTGCCTTTAAGCCTGGTTAGTGTACTGGTCATAAGATGCTTTTGGAGGAGAGAATCTACCTCACTGCTCTTTCTCCCCAAAACAACTTTTGCTATGTTTTAAGTTCACTTCTCTCTCCCCCCCCCTCTCTCCCTCCCCGCCTCTCTTACAGGCAGAATTCAAGTGGGCATTCAGGCACCTTGAGGAAACTGAAGCCAACGGGTCGCTTGTCTTACTGCAGCTGGATTAAATACCACATCCTAATAGTAAGCCCTGTACCCCACTTGAACTTTTGTTGTGGCAGGTGAGAAACAAGCAGACTCAGAGGACTTCCTGTGTCTTTCTCACACTGCTATGAGAAAGGAAGCTTTCACTGGAGCCTTTCTGTGAAATTTGTGACTATTTAAAGAGTTGGGAAAAGTACTCTGGAAGGTCTTTTTGTCAATTCCTGATATACTTATCAAGAAGGAATCAGCAATTTTTAGGAGGATCTTTTTAGGGTACTGCACTGAATAGGAAGCAGGGGGTTTGCTGTTTGCCAAATTCTGGCGAACAGGATGGGGAAAGTGGCTTTTGGTTCAAACAGGCCCAGCAAAACAGGCTAGAACTTTTGGGAAAATAGGAAAGAGGGCTGCTGTGCTTCTCTTGCCAAGGAACAGAACTTTCCAAGCAAATAGAAATAATTCCTACTCGGAGGCACGGGATGTTTCTTCGCTCCAAGTGGAAGCTGCAAATCTTTCTCTTCAGCAACAATTTTTTATAGCACAAGAGGGAGACGAGAAAGAAGTATGGCATTCCCTTTGACATGAGTTCAACCATCTGAGTTCCTGGAAGACTTCTCTTTCCATATATTTTCATGTTTTTGCTAATAGTGTTCTGGGCTTGAAAAGAGAGCCAGTTACCACAAATTTCTATTGTGCTAAATGTTGTTTCAAACGTTTAATTTTTTGCAATACTCCTTCAAGTAGGTAATTGCAATCCCTATTTCTTTTATGACACAATAAGACTGAGAGAGTCTCATAACGCTGGGGTGACATGTTTAACATTTCTGACACACGTTGGACTATACCAGTGATGGCAAACCTTTTAGAGACCGAGTGCCCAAAAACTGGCCCCGCCCCTGTTCCATCCCCTGCCCCGCCCCCACCCCGCCTGCCCGCAGGGCCACTCATCGCCTCCAAGGCCTGCCACAGATCACCCAGCAGCGCCATGGCAGCCACGCCCTCTGCCCGCGCCCTGCAGCATCAACTGTGCGTGATGGGGCATGAGGGCAGAGTCTTGTCTACGCTGCCTGGCTGCCATGTCCTTGACTGCACTGTTCCGCGTGGGCCACGCTCAGGGGCGACCCTTCTCCAGGAGGGCTGCTGGTGAGGAGGGTGTCATGGGGGAAGGCAAGGCTGGGACAACGGCACGTGTGCCCACAGAGAGGACTCCGAGTGCCGCCTTTGGCACCCGTGCCATAGGTTCGCCACCACTGGACTATACTGTTATTTTGTGGCAAATAAACGGGATTGGGTGATTACTCCAAAATCGTCATCCTGGCCATGTTTTCATCTGAAGTTGACCCTACTGTATCCTATTTTTCTTGCAGGGCTTCCGGAATTTTTGGTACAATCTGCTGTCCCTCATTCCTGTTCTCCAGCCCTGGCATTATTCCCTCAAGGAGATCGGTGGCCGCTTTGGCTCTAGTATCCTCTCCTATTTCCAATTCCTTAGGACGTTGCTCTTCTTCAATCTCTTTATGTTCCTGATCCTGCTGGTCTTTGTAGTTGTTGTGCAGGCTGCTTTCCCTTCTGTCATACCTAACAGTGTGGCCTTCACAGGGTTTGATCTCTTGACTGGATCAGTGAGTATTCCTGAAATCCAATAGCTTTCCTTTACTAATAGAATGAATAGAGTGTATCGTCCAGCAGTTTTGAATACTTATAGGGACGTGTTTCTCTCTAATCCAGGGGTGTCAAACTGGATCCATGGGCTGGATGCGTCACACGCAGGCCACACCCACCCTGGCTCCACAAAGGCAAAAAATATTGCAATACGTCACAATACATCATGTGACGCGATCAAGTTTGACACCCGTGCTCTAATCTTTTCAGTTGCACAGCAGTGTTTGCTTAGCCTTTGAAAAGATGGTTTAAAAATCCAGACAAAGCCTGATTCCTGCACTATGAGACAGAATGGGAAAAATATAAGCTATTGGTGTCAGTCAATTTTGACTTTGACTTTCAGTCCATAATCTTTTACCAGAGTCAAACTTTTGCTTGCCAATCTAACAGATTAGATTATTGTCACAGTAAACTACACACCTATTGACGTTTAGTCTGTAGAAACATGTCTGGACAGTTGATAGATGCCCGTTCACTACCAGTGCTTCTACTTGTAGTCTATACTCTGGAAATGTGAACTTGTTCCAGAAATAAAAGAACAGTGTTTGGAATAGCCCAAGGAGTATAGGTTACTTCTGTGTGATGTTGTCATCTATGTAAGACCATTTCCATGAATAATCTGTGGCTGTGATTTTAATAAAGAGTGAAATATTTCAGTGTTGTTACAGCCAGGACCATCTTCTTCAGGAAAGGATAACCCTCCAAAGGATTGACAATAATTTCTTTTCTTCACAGGGCTACTTCAGTCACACACTAATGTATTACGGCTACTATAGTAATTTCACACTTAATGCCCCTGATGCTAATAACACCCATTACAGGCAACACATGCGTAGCCAGATGTCCTACAATATGCCTCTGGCCTACCTCTTTGTTACTGGAAGCGCCTTCTTTGGAACCTGCTTTCTCTTGATCTACAGGTAAGATGAGATGCCTCTCTCTCTTCCCTTTGCATAGGACAGAGTTTTTCAACCTTTTCACCCATTGTACCACTTTTAGGATATGGCACTATCCGAGTACCACCAGTCACCTAGCAAGGTGTCAAAAACTTGATGACCAAAAAAAAAAAGGGAAAAAACTGATAAAGTACAGGTAGTCCTCAACTTACAACAGTTCGCTTAGTGACTGTTCAGAGTTACAATGGCACTGAAAAAAGTGCCCCCCAAGCCACAGCTGAGCAAGACAGTGCCCGGCGGCGCTCTTCCTCCTGTCCGAGGTTTTCATTATTGTGAGCATTTCTGTTGAGGATTGGGTGCGGGGGGGGGTGTTTGGTTTTTATTCCCCCTGTCTGCTGGGTGGTTGCAGCAGGTTTGGGTCACTTCACATGACCCTGGGACGCTGTGACCGTCATAAATATGAATCAGTTGCCAAGCATCTGAATGTAAATCACAAGACCCTGGAGATGCTGCAACATTCCAGCTGATCGGCGCTTCTTCTGGGCTCAGCAGAAGCACCAGGATCAGTGCTGCTTTCCAAACTGATTGGTGCTTCTTCAGGGCTCAGCAGAAGCACCAGGATCAGTGCCGAGCTCCAGCTGGAGCCTGGTGCTGATCCTGGCGCTTCCACTGAGCCCTGACAGCCCCGAAGAAGCGCCGATCAGCTGGAAAGCAGCACTGATCCTGGCGCTTCCGCTGAGTCCTGACAACCCTGCAGCTCCAGCCATCTCGCTCAGGCTTGTGCGGTGCTGCCACCGGTTCAGCTCATTCCCCTCCCCCGCTACCACTTTTCTAGGATGGTCGCGTACCACCTGCCAGGTGCCAATGTACCACAGGTGGTACCCGTACCACTGGTTGAAAAGCCCTGGCTGTGGGTCTTACTGTGAAAAGCCCTGGCTGTGGGTCTTACTGTGTACTTGCATCTCTTTCAGATAGGATTTAAATAAACATTATTTTTATTATTAGCCCAAGTGGTTTCCTCCTACCTATCAATATTAATTTTTCTTGGTGGTTCTCAGCACCAGGGAGAGGAAGCTCTCCTGCTCACCCAGACTTTTGTATTTCAAGAATCCTGGCATTTGGACCAAGAGCAAAGGATCTTGGTAGGACATCTTGGAGGAATCAGACTGATATATTATAGAATTGCCACTAAGAAAACAAAAGAAATGGTTACTCAGAAATTAGCCTCACTGAGTTTGTGGGAGGTCTTATTTCTGCAGCATAGGATTATATTGCAACTCTTGTAGAATTTACACAAATTATTTGAACGTAAATACTGTAGATTGTTTCAAGACAATTTCAGACTTCTTAATACGATCATTTAAAACAGATTTAAATAATTAAATAACTTGACAGCCATCATTTTCAAAATACCATTTTTTTTCTGAGAAATGGTTTGATATCAAATACTCTTAACATTATTCCTGTTTTCCGGAATATACACCTATTCTATCTTTCCCAGTGCTCTTAGCAATCTTGCCTCAGGTATAACTTACTCAAATTTATAGTATTAAGCTTATCTACACTCTTACATAGGCATACCTACCTATTAAGTACAGTGAAATTTGCCTACAGCCCTGCCAGTCTTTCAACCAGATTGTTAATTCCATGCTGGCAGCTAACAAAGTGACCACAAAGCCTCTTCCTTGGAGAACAGTTTAAAACTGATGCTTCTCTAACTGGTACATACTTAATGGCTTTCCCCCCCCCTCACAGTATGTCTCACTCCTTTGGGGAAAGTTACCGTGTAGGCAGTGCATCAAGTAATCTGGCAGTCAAAGTCTTCTGTTCCTGGGATTACAAGATGATTCAGAAACGCTCAATCCAACTCCAGAGTGAGAACATTCGCACACATTTGAAGGTAAGTGCTGAATAGAGCTATGTAGTCTGTGAAAATGCAAAAACTACATTAACTGGGAAATAAAATCTCCAATGTTAGTGAAACAGAGAATAGAAATGAGAAGTCGCAGGTTTATTTGTGTGCGTTTGAAAGATATGCTGCAGCCTTTTAATGCTGAATACATCCAAATCTTCATTTTCACCAATCTTTCTGCAAGTAGGTTAGCCAGTCGCTGTCAATTCAGACTGCCATCTTGCCTGCTGCTACAGCCCTAGTGTGCAAAACAAAGAAGGAGGAGACTAATTCCCAACTTTCTATTATATCCTTCGGCTGAATGCTTACAATTTTTTAAATTATGTTCTAATTGAATGCTTGAGCTATTTTCTTCTTTCCCCTATGGCAGGGGTGTCAAACTGCCGGCCCACAGGCCAGACGCATCACGTGGAAACCATGCCCACCCCATTGCCGGCAATGACAAAACCGGCCCGGTACATTGCGCGACGTTACGTGACGTTGCGAGTTTGACATGCCTGCCCTATGGCTAACTACCTCAAACGTTCTAACAATAGTACTATCGCTTATGGTGCCTAAAATGTTTATTGCCCCTCATGACACAGGGCAATTTAGGGAACAAGAATTAAACCTACTGTCCTGAACCTATGACGTTTTCTGTCTCAACTGTAGTTCATACTACAGTAAGGACAAATTCTATCTGCGAGAAATAAATAGGCATAGTGCATTTTACAGGGGGACAAGAGAAAAACGCAGCAGCTTGTATTGTGCTTCTTTAATTCTGAAACTATAGACAGAGTGAGCAATTTTGCAGCTTTTGGTCTCTGCAAGCTGTCAAATCAGTCCTTTGACAGGGAATTATCTGTCCCTTCCTTGGCAGGTAGAGAGAGGGAGAAGGGGTGCAACTGCTAGTGATGTGTCACTGACTACACAGAGTAGATTTTACTCCATGGAAAGTTGATACCAGCAACAGCAATGACAAAAATTTCCCATCTTATCTGTTTAGCAACAGGAGAGAGGACATGGCCAGAATAGGAAACCTGGCTTATTCATACTCGATGGCAAAGTGTTCTCAGAGTTGTAGTACTGAGCATCTGGAGAGATGTAAATTGCATCCAAGATAAGACATTGTGTTCTCTGGAGGTTTCAATGTAATTCGCCTGAAACCTGTCTTTTCCTGTAATTGCCTATTTTTGTTTACCTCACATTCCCACTTAAAGCCTACTGTTCACTTTTGAAGCTCTAGTCTCTCTCCAGAGGTTTACTTTACGAAAAATCAGTGCTGACTTCTTTCTTTGAGAACGTACTTATGTGAAAGACATAACTGTATTGGTACACTTTCATTATTGAGTCACATGCTTAATTCCTTTTAATCATGAACTCAGCTCTCTCTCCCTCCCTCCCTCTCCTTCTTTCTCCCTCTCTGCGTATACATATCCTGTTTTTCCTCTCATTTTTTTTCAGGAGTGTCTGGCTGAGCAGAGGCTGGAATCCTGTTTAAGCTTTTCTAAGAAGCTACAGGAACTCGTAGTCTTGCTGGTGGCCTGGACTGTATCCCTGAGCACTGTTGCGGGCACTGCCATTGGTATCCACTACTTTTCTGAATATGTACACCAGGTATGTGAGCAATAGGGTCCCTATTCAGATACCTGCTCCTGCTTCCTGGGAGAGAATCGTGAGAATGAGGTCATTTTCTGAGCTCATACAATAAATCAAGGCTCAAGAGTGGCAGCCTTTGAGAAAGGGAAGTCAAAATAGGCAAGAGGATGGTTGTAGCACACAATGTACAAAGGGGCAAGACTTCAGTTGCATAGCTGCAACTGCTATCTTGCCTGTTTTTATCCTTCCTGGGGGATGCCACTGCGCAGGACATTTATACCAATAGCAGTAAGTCTTGGGATTCATGCATTTATATACTGCCATAGGCACCTAGCAGAAAATCTTGCTAAAACAAAACAAAACAAAACAAAACTGCAGGGACTTATTCCGGCAGTCTTTGAAAATAAAACACAATTAAACTGAAGAAAAAAGTAATAATAAAAAAGTTGATCTATTGTCAGAAAGCTCTTATTATTGGACAGATTAAAAATGTAATTTATACATCAGAGAAGAAAATAAATAGACGTAATAGAGCATAGGTTGTTACATAGAGTGATCTTTCCCAGCCTTGCATTCTCCAGGCACAGTGATGGCGAACCTTTTAGAGACCGAGTGCCCAAACTGCAACCCAAAACCCACTTATGTATCATCGGGTGCTGGGTGGGCGTGCCCATTGGGTGGGTGTGGCCAATTGGGTGGGCGTGGCCAATTGGGTGGGCATGATAACGGCAGACTGGGTGGGACTAAAAAGTTCAATCAATCAATCCCAACTTTGCGAGATCTTTTTTTTCCCACGAGAAGTTGAAATTGATTGATATATTAAACCTTTTTTTTTTGCACACGGCGGCGGAAGCCTAAAGCGAAAAGGTTTTATAAAACCCAGCTGAAGGCCTAAGACTGGGGCGATGGCGCACGTGCCCACAGAGAGGGCTGTGCATGCCACCTGTGGCACGCGTGCCATAGGTTCGCCACCACGGTCCAGGCATATTGTTTTATTGTTCCTATCACACTCAGCCAACATTTCACGCTTGACCGATGGGAGTTGTAAATATAGAGAACAAACACACTGTGTTATCAGTAATGATACATGACTTCTATAAAATAACCATTCATGTGAATAAAAAATAACTCTTATTTTCAGCAGAAACATAATTGGGGCCAAGAGCATTGAGCTACCATCAGCCATCTTAACTGCAGTGAAAAAAGCTCCTTTTCCAAGATGGCTGTTTCCAACAAGCAGTAATTCTTCAGTCATTGTGGGTAGTCATTCAGGGGTAGGCAACCTTGGCTCTTTTATGACTCGTAATTCTGGGAGTTGAAGTCCACAAGTCATAAAAGAGCCAAGGTTGCCTACCCCTGAACTAGGGTAACCGTATGTCAAATCTCTACTCAATCCTGGAGCTCATTGGGTGACATTGAGCCAACCACCTTAGCCTATCCCAATTTGCTTATAGTGTGGTTGTGAGAAAGCTAGTTTGGTCTAATGGTTAATGCACTGGGCTAGAAAGCAGGAGATTGTGAGTTCAAGTCCAACCTTAGCCATGAAAGCCAGCTGGGTGATCTTGGACCAATCACTCTGTCTCAGCCCAACTCACCTCATAGGGTTGTTGTTGTGGGGAAAATAGGAGGAAGAAGGTGTGTTGGATATGTTTGCTGCCTTGAGTTATTTGTAAAAATGATAAAGATGGGATACAGATAAAGAATAATGGCACCAGGGAAGACTCTTTCTATGCTGTCTCGATTTCCTAGTGAAAAAGTGGAATATAAATGCATGTGAATGATTTCCTCCCCAGGTTCTGCACGAGGAGCTTTTGAAAAACAGCCACGCTGGGAAAGAGTTGTTGCTCCTGGCCCTGCCTCTGGTGGTGTCTCTCATTAACTTGCTCATGCCATATTTTTACAATCTCCTGGCTGCGTGGGAGAAACAGGAATCGCCAGTGCTGGGGGTGTACGTTGCCATTAGCAGGTAATGCAAAATCTCACAGCTCAAATGCAGGGTGGACTGGGCTCAACTGCATCCCGTTGTTGCAATATTATTAGCCATGTATAAAAGGGACTTACAAACCATTTCACCAGCAGTGTTGCACAGGAAGAGTTCATCCCTCAGTGTCTTCCTTTTCCATTCCCCATAAAATAATTTGTGCAGTCCACAAGCATGTGATAGGACAAGAGAGGCAAACTGCTTGCAGAAGTGGGATAAATTAGGGTTTACATAATTTCTAATTTTATAATAAAAAGAGCCATTTGTATCTTTGTTGTTACTGTATAGCCAGAAAAGGGGGGCTTAATCTGCTTCCCTCTTTTTGTTCTGTCCACACTCTACCTCCTTGTGCAAATGCAGGGTAAAAGAGGCCTTCCTTGCTCCAGGTGTCAACTGGAGGGAGGCAAGAGAAGCAGGATGAGAGGATACCCGATGACGATTCCTGTGATCTGAAAGCAAACTTTTTCTTAGGCAATACTTTTATTTCTTTTCCTCCAGGAATTTAATTCTCAAGATGATCATCTTGGGCCTCCTGTCCTACCATTGGCTGAGTTGGAAAGTGACATCTTCAGAGATTCAGGTCAGTGTCGATCTGAAGTAACTAAGACTCTTCCTGGAACAGTTCCAAAATGGTTAGTGGCTCTGTCCCTCTAACATTAGGCCAACCAAGAATAAATGGCGTTAGGGGCTGTAGAACAAAAGAGCTTTTCTCTTTGTCAATCCAGTGTGGGCTATACCAGAATGACAACCCGTGACTACCAGTTATGAAGAGAGAAAGGGCCTTTAGAACATGAAGGGTTTCTGCAGTGAGTAGCTTTTCCCATTGAATAAGACTGGTCACCCAAACTAAGTGTGGCTTTTCTCATGAGGCATAGACTGTGGTGAGTGGGTTGAGGATATGAAATGGGCAGGCACACACACACACCCATGTGGGCAGAAGCAGACGTTTACTTTTTCTTTGTGGGCACCTTTTGTTAAAACTTGGCTAGGCTTATCTGGGAACTGAGAATACAATTTTCTGTGTTTCATTAGTGTTTGGTAATCAGGCTTCCCAAATTTGCCACGCAACTGGAAAGAGCAACAAAGGGACTTGGAGATTGCCAAATGCCCACCTTTGACACAGCCAGTTCTGTAGCATTATTAAACTAAGCTATGGTGCATTTTTATAGGGGGAAAAAGACTCCTGAGTTTTAGACTATAACCCAGACTTGCTAGTATAGTATTCCCAATGGAGCTCCTGCTTTTTCCCAGGCAAGATGTTTCTTCCCAGAGTTATAAAACTCTTTCTGCATGGCAGGGAGGGACTCTGCTCTGATAGGCTTGGTGAGTGCATGTTTCCAACAAGAGAGAAGCTGATGGGCAGAGAGATCTGGAAAGAGAGACAGGATTCTTGGTGCAGGAATAGATTCAGTATTGCATCATGGGGTTCAAATACATTTTACTAGGCTTGTGAATATTTGCATGCCAGGGAGAGATATCTGAGCACTCCTGTAGTATTGCAGCTAAGAGGCAGTTAAAGAGGCTGTAGTAATAAATACCTGAAGGTGCAGAGTTGCCACTGAGACTTCCCATATGGCTGCAGTATATTCCAAGTTACAGTACGTTTCCCTGTCTTTTCATTTGTATTAAAGGCTCCTCAGTCTCTTCCCTTTGAGTCAAAACTTCTGGCACAGGACTTTTTAATGTTCCCTTCTCTTATGATCTCAGCAGCTTGCTCCTAAATGCAGGCCAAGATGACAAAGACAAAGAGCATAAGGGGATCTCTTGTGATTCTCTCCTTTTTGTGGGAATCGAGAAACACCATTGCCCCTTCAAGCTTTGTTCTGTTCAAAAGGTGGTCTCTGCTCCAAAGAAGCTGTGAGTTTTATAGAATGACAGGACTCCAGCCTGAAGGACCAGAAGCGGAAAGAGATCCAATGCCTTAAGCATTGTTAGCTTCCTACAGGAGTAACTGTAGCATTACGTTTTTGTTAAGTTTGGTTTAGCCGGCTACTCGATGTCCGTTTGACTGCCGTAAAGATGACGGGGAAGGCTGAATGGAGAGGAGCTGCCTTGCTTGTTCTGATGCAGATGGGGCTTCTCTTTCCACAGTGCTGGGAAACCTTTGTGGGGCAAGAGCTCTACCGTTTGATGGTGATAGATTTGATTTTCATTCTCCTGGATGTCATCTTTGGAGAGCTGATATGGAGGTAATAATTGCAATGGAGATAATATGGAGGCAATCGGATGTTCTCCACCTGACTTCGTCAAGTGGTGGGGCGCATACTTAAGGTAGACAACATACTGTAAATCAGTGGTTCTCAACCTTTTTAATGCCAAGACCCCCAACTGGTCGTAAGTCAAGGACTAAACCGGTCGTAAGTCGAGGACTACCCAACCGGTCGTAAGTCGAGGACTTTCCCTGTCCGGGAGCGCCACGCATGCGTGGTTCTGCCCCCTGCGCTGGCCGAGGCGTAGCTAGCAAGCGACAGAGACAGAGCAGGCCAACCACCAGCTGGCCCAGCCCAAGGGAGGTAAGGCACCCGCCGGAAAAGGGGAAAAATGGCGGACAAAAAAAATGGCGGACAGCCTTGCTTGGCGACCCCCGTGAAATGGTCGATCGACCCCAAATGGGGTCGCGACCCATAGGTTGAGAATCGCTGCTGTAAATCTTAATACACGGGTAATCAAAAGAAATATGCAGCACAGGTAGTCTCAATTTACAGTCACTATTGAGCCAGAGTTTTGGTTGCTAAGCAAGACATTTGTGAAGTGAGTTGTGTGCCCCTTTTGCAACCTTTTTGTCACAGTTAGGTGAATCATGCTGTCGTTAAGCGAATCTGGCTTCCCCCTTAATTTTACTGATCAGAAGCCAGCTGGGAAGGTTGCAAATGGGGATCCCATGACCTCGGGATAGTTCAACTATCATACGGACGTGCCAGTTGTCAAGCAGGCAAATTCTGATCACGCGACTATGGGGATGCTCCAATGGTCGTCAGTGCGAAAACTGGTCATCAGCCACTTTTTTCAGTGCCATTGTAACTTCAAATGGTGACTAAACAAGTGATTGTAAGTCAAAGACTACCTGTACCGCTTTGTTTATGCATGTTTATGAACAAGATTAAGAATATAGATTACGTAGCTGTGAAAGAGCATAGGATGCTATCTTCGTGCATTAAAGAAAAACAGCGAGAGTTACCCTTCATTGCAATGGGAAGGAAATAGCAACAGCACTTAGACTTATATACCGCTTCACGGTGCTTTACCAGCCCTCTCTAACCAGTTTACAGAGTCAGCATATTGCCCCCAACAATCTGGGGCAATGGGAAGAAAAACTTGACCCAAATATTATACAGGTAGTCCTTGTTTGGTGACAATTAGGACCAGCAACTCGGTCATTAAGTAAAACAATGAAAAATCATGGGATAGTGCTTATAATTTTACTTCGACTTTCCTTTGCTTTACAGCATCAGAAGGATATGATCCCAACTGCCAGGTGAGACCAAATGGTAGGGAAGGTTTCCAGAATTTGAGTCGTGAGGAAGCCAGGTAAAAGGGCAAATCTTATAGCCTTTTTACTCCCTCCCTGCCCTTTAGAGTGCTCACCCAGGCATTGGGATAGTTAGCAAGAAGAGAATTGATGTTTTTATTTACATTCATTAGAGAGGAAGAAATTACAAGAGAGTAAATGGGCATGAAAGGAGGAAGATGTAACAAAAGGAATGCATTACTGGTAGTCTTTGCTTAGTGACTCTAATTGGGACTGGAATTTCCATCACCAAGCAATGAGGTCATTAAGTGAAATATCATGTGACCACACTGCTTAGTGACAGCAATTTTAGTAAGCTGGCTTGTGGTTCTTAAACAAGGATCTTGTGCTTCTGCCCTTCCATGCTTCCTCTGCTTCGGATCCCCCACTCCCCCATCTTTCCCATCTCTGCCCTATTGATCACACGACTGCAGAGGCACCGCAATAGCCATAATTCTGAAGATGAGGCATAAATATCATTTGTTCAGTGTTCTGATAACTTCAAACAATTGCTGAATGAATGGTGATTAAGGGAGGACTACTATAGTTGAAGTGCCAGCCATAAGCTGCAAAGGAGGCAAACAAAAATCTTTAGTGTGAAACTGATTAGATTCTGATTAATTTCAGGCAGCAACTGGAAGCTGATTAATTAAGGTCATGGAGCTGCCCTTGTTAACATTCCTTTAACACGGGTGTCAAACCCAATTGCATCGCGGGCCATATCGTGATGTATTAGGACTTATTTTGCCCTTGTGGGGCTGGGATGGGCGTGGCATGCGCGGGCCACATCCAGCCCGCAGGCCGTGTCTGACATGCCTGCCTTAGCAATTTCTAAGGAGGGTTGCACTGCCTATAAAAGCAGCTGTGGAAAAGAGACCTTGCTTAGGCAATCTCTGCTGTGTGAAGGGAAGGGGTAGAAAAAAAAAAAGGGTCAGGCACAGGATAATGCGTATTAGCTGATTGTAACCATGAACAGGTGACAGAGACTTGTAGCCAACATTGCAAAGTTACTTTTTCATCACCATGTATCCACAGACAGCTGCTAAACAAGGACTACCTGTCGTCCTAAATATAATTCTAATTATTTTAGGTACGTTGGATTTGTTTCAGAATAAGGTCCAATAGGATTATGTTGTTAATCCCTTATGATAATGCTACTCCGGGTATATACCAACATAAAAGGGTCAACTCCTAAAGTGGGAACTTTGGGGGGGGGTCTGAAAAATGTATCTTGTTATTTAGTAGACAAGTATTCCAGAAATGAAATAACTTGTTTGACACTTCGAATAAAAAATATATGGTGGCTTATATATTAATTATAGCAACACAAAAATCAGTTTTTTGAATTTTTAAGCTAGGCTTTTTCCCTATTCTTTACAGGATCATATTGGAGAAGAAGTTACAAAGTAAACAGAGGCCTGAATTTGACATTGCTAGAAATGTGCTAGATTTGATTTATGGACAAACCCTAACCTGGTGAGACTCTTTCTTTTCCTTCTATTGGTTG
The DNA here is from genome assembly GCF_001527695.2 of Protobothrops mucrosquamatus. Taxonomy (NCBI): domain Eukaryota; kingdom Metazoa; phylum Chordata; class Lepidosauria; order Squamata; family Viperidae; genus Protobothrops; species Protobothrops mucrosquamatus. The sequence continues at coordinate 54,205 of NW_015388240.1, read as the reverse complement.
TTTCCTGCTTTATTCCTTATATATAAAAAAACCCAATTACAAACTTCAAAGTATGTTGATCTTTAGAACCCTTGTGCTAATGTTATTTAAAATAATTGTGCCCTCGCTTTGTCAAAGTTTTCAAAATACTTCCCAACACATTTATGTATTT
>NW_015388240.1:0-51403 GCF_001527695.2 Protobothrops mucrosquamatus | reverse complement strand
TTTTTTATAGGGCTAGATTGATGAAATGTTAGAATATACTTTTTAGAAATTGAAATGTACTTACATTATTACTATAAATATGATAATCATGTTTTAATAGAGAGGAAGAGCTACTGGTGATACCTGCTGAATTGATATAGACTTTGGTGTATTTGAATTACTTAAATGTATAATTTTTTTATTAATGTGGAGGAGATGGTTAGAGATATTAATATTTGTTTACCTATATTTGAATATTAGCCTGGGATTTGGTTTGGGAAGTCCGGGGGGGGTGGGATATATTATAATATTGTGTAATACTTGTGATGTTTTTTTCTTTTTTGGAAAACAATAAAAATTTTATATTGAAAGGGGGTACTTGCAGCAGAAACATTTTAACACGTCAGGTCAGAAAAATATAGACTGCATTTCTGATCAAGTGAGCCTGTGATTGTTCTGTCATTGCAAACTTTAGTATGATGTTATTTTGTTACAAAGCACTTATTTATTCTCTTGAAAAATGTATCTTAAGCTGCTGCAAATTGCTCTTTCTATTATTAGGAAGGCCATAATTAAATCTGCTTTATTTTCCATTCTCAGAACTCCCATTCGCATATAGTTGCATATGCAGCATCTCTGCAGAATCTCTGTGGAGATTCTCAGTCATCCAGGTCACGGTTGTCCCAAAGGTGCTTTTTCAAAAAGCATCTAAAGTAGACTTTGTTTTTCTTTGAAGCCGTTTCGTTTCTCATCCAAGAAGCTTCTTCAGTTCTGACAGCCAGAACTGAAGAAGCTTCTTGGGTGAGAAGCGAAACGGCTTCAAGGAAAAATAAAGTGCAGTTGGCCTTTTGAAAAAGCATCTTTGGGAAATCTTTTATACATTGTTAAATAAAGAAGGAACATATGTCAAGAGGGAAATTGCTTTTTACATGTTGGTGCTATAAATTGTGTTTAAATTAATACTGAAAACATTGATTTTATAATAAGCAATAGAGATTATAGATAAATCTGTAAAATGAAGAATTAGATATGGTAGTTACATGAGTTACATTTCCTTTCGCTTGACATTTTGATATGTACTTAGCCTCTCTTTCTCCATACAGAATAAAACCATCAGAAATGTGTGGACCTTTTCAAACTTTTGATACCATCTACGATTCTTGGAAGGTATGGGTACTAAAGCTGGAAGAATCCAATTCAAATATTACTTGGTTTACCTGGATCCATCAAAACCTCTTCCAAACTTCCTACTTCCTGTTGTTAATCACTGCAATTTTGGTGTAAGTTGAAATGACAAATTTATTTATGTAAGCCTAGAAAATCATAAATAGTTGTTAGCAACAATGCATAACATATTTTTGCAGATATATGTACTATGCGATAGAGTGGTTGAATAATATGGATGAAGGTTGTTTGCATGCCATTTCTCAACCTACTGTAGCATCAGGATACATCAGAAGTTGTTGATGGTTTCTGCTGCTGGGTATGTAAGTCGAACAGAAGTAATTTGCTGTTACATTTTAGTTTAATGTAATGTTTAGTTTGGTTTTATTTGAACTTGTAGGAAGTTCCTGAAAAATTGTTAAATCGTCTTCTTCCAAACAATGTAAAAAGCCTTAAAAAGTTGACTGAAAATATTTAATAGAAAATAACCAATGATTTGGAGAAGTAAAATTGAAACTATATTATGGGAAGATATATAAAATACAACTGATATTTTTAAAAACTGCAAATTATGTACTGTAGTAGTAAAAAGTTATAGAAATCAATGTCAATTTAAAATTTTTACTTACTAGTTAATAAATACAACATAGATAACTTTCTATAGATCTCTCTAATTTACATATTTGTATTTGTGGTAAGTGTTAAATTAGTAATCCATGATTCTCGGTGTGATTCAGAATTAAACTAATTATCCAATATGAAATGCAGATTTTTGAATTTATTAAAAGGAATAAGGACTTTAATAAACAGCACGATTATATAGAAAATTATGAATACAATGTGATCTCTGCAGAAAAATATACTACAATTATATTTGGCAGGAGGTAACTTTTTAACATTTAGAAGCCCTCTTTGTTGAATAGCTTAGGCAAAGCTAAATAAAATGCTTGAATTTAATTGAGATTGTTTTTTAATATTAGTTTAATTAGAGGTAAGATATATTATACTATGAAGATCTTGAAATTTGTTATTACTTTAACCTACTGGTTACAATGTTATGTTTTGTGTGTTGAGAATTTATATTTTTTTAATAAAAATTCAGGAATCAGAAAAAGAGCTTATTTTTGCTGAATTGTTAATGGTTTGTTCAAAAAATAACTAATATATACATTACTCATAGTGAAGTGGCGTATTTTATATCCCTGCATATCACAGTGTTGGCCCTTATAAGATAGACCATAGTAAGAAACCATATAGGCTATTTTCACTGTAACAGCTACAGTAATAGATTCTTGCAAGTCTGAATGTGCTTCCTCACTTTATCTTAGTGTGAAGGAGCCTGTGATATTTACTCAAACTCATTTCTTGCAGTGGACTCAAACTGGGCTTGTCTGATCATTGTCTTGATAGTGGGTCTTCTTCCTGCCCTTGAAGGCCACTCTCGATGCTCTCTACACATAGTGGATGCTCGCCAGATACACGCATTTTAGATGTACTGGCTTATCTGGTCATAGATAATTGATTCCTCTTGTTCTTCTAAAGCAGAGGTCCCCAATCTTTTGGGCACCGGTTCTGTGGAGAGGTTTTTCCGCAGACCAGAGGGGGCGTGGTTTTGTGTGCTGCCTGCATCCCATGGATGGGGCTTTGTTTGTGCAGACCAGTTTCTGGCATGCTGCGGCCTGGTATTGGTCCCCAGACCAGGGGTTGGGGACCCCTGTTCTAAAGAACTATCTTCCCTATTCTCTGTTTGAAAACACCAGGCCAAAGCCATTTCCCCTTGGCAATTCTCTTATCCTTTTTGAAGGACACATTGTTCTTCTCAGTATGTGTTGGTTAATGTGTCAGCATAAATGTCACGTTCTTCAACCTTGTGTTTTACAGTGCAGTTATCTACTTCACCATTGAGATGGTAAAGGGTCTGCGGAGTATCATTTCAATACTGAAGGGGCAGATTGCCAATGTGAGTACTAAAGGAGAGTCATTCCCCTAATTTAAACATAGATTGAAAAAGAGGTATTAGTAATTAAAAGGACAACAACAAAAAAACCCTATCAGAAAAATAAAGTACCCTCAAGCAAATTTTTAAAATCTGCATAACCTGAGGTTATATATACATTCATCCGAAACACACAAATATAAACATCTGGATTTATTTATATTTATTTTATTTATTAAATTCTTATGCAGTCCATCTCCAATATAAGGTAGGGAAGCATGATCAGCAGAATTTATACCATCATTCACACAATTCCACATTTCCAGAGCCCTCATTTCCTCCTGTCCCAACAAGTATTACCAGTGGGGCTGTCGGTTTGATCTCCGAGCTTAGCAATTTGGCTGCAAATGTTTCATCTCCATTCGGGGGGACATCTTCAGTGTGCTTTGAATTGTGCTCGTCTGTCAGAGCACTAGCCTTTAAATACCTTTTTGTGTGATGTAAATTGATGTGAGTGTTATTTGTCCGGATGATGCTGAGTCATGGTCTGGTTTCAGGCTGTTTGATTGGCTGGTTGTTGTTGCTGGGATATAGTCCTTATGTCATGATTCCGACAGATGAAACCCTTCAAAAGAACTTTGAGGCATTGTTTTCCTTAAAGAATCTTTTATTCGGGAAACAAAGTATTGGCACTACGTAGTTGAACCCAAAAACTAAATTCCCCTCCCCTGGACACAAAGTAACGAAGTACAATTCCCACCCCCAATAAACAGTCATAAATCACATTCCCCAATTAGCTTGAAGTACGGGCTTTCTCCCCAGCTCTCCAGCCCGCCAAAACGTTGTCAGCTATGGACCCAGTTTGTCTTGGATTCCCACAGCAGAGTTATTATTATTATGGCTAACTGAACTCTCATCCCAATCTCCCCTCCCAGCACCAACTGATTCTAAAAGCATAGAGAAAATGGCTGCATTTTCATTTGTTGTCAAAGCAAGAACATCCGATGTTAGCAGCATTGACACCTTGGTGTTTAAGTATCGTCTGTGTGATGCAAATGGTGTTTGTTCTGAGTCATGATCTGGTTTCGGGTTGTTTGGCTGCTGTTGTAGTCCGGTTTCTTGTTGGTGGTAGTGATTCTTGTTGCTGTGTGGTGGGGTGCCTGTTTGTTCATTTTAAATGCTGCCTTCGTGATTGAAGTAATTCTTCTGTTCTCAGCGGTTGGTAGACTGGGTCGATGTCAATGTGTCTGTTTATCGACTTACTGGTGGAGAACCAGGCTTCGAGGAATTCTCTTTCTCCCCTTGATTTCGCTTGGGTTAAAACTGTGATCCCGGTTAGATCGAATTTGTGTCTATCACTAGTGCCATTAGTTTTTCCCATTCTTCACCTCTCCACTGAAACGTTTCTACCTAAAACAGGTCCGATTTGTTCCATTTCCAGAGCAAACATATATTTTGATTTGGACATTCCCCCCCCCAAGCATAGCAATTCTAGGCACAAATCATTTCCTGTATCCTTATCCATTTTTAGTATTTTTATTTAAATAGATAATTATAGACAGGAACAATCTGTTTTGAAGTACATGACTGCACTAGCTAAAAAAACGGAGACTAAATCTGATTTAAAATATTTTTAAATGAAAAAAAAAATTCTTAAAGAGACTTGACTGTGTTTATTCTCAGGCCATGCCATTTCCTACATTTGTAAAGACCTGTAATCCCCCCCAAAAAGTGTGTTTGGTTTTCTGTAGTACTTTGTTATAGGGCAGCTAACAAAAATATTCATTTCTAATGTTGCAACATTTTATTTGTCCTGGAAAAAAAGAACAGACTAATACAGTTAATTATTAACTTACTAATTTCCTCAAAAATGTTCAACCAAAATGTGTAACTAAATAGCGATTGCCAAACTGGTAGTATTCACCAGTTTGATTACACTCCCTCAATTCAGCTTTTCTTTGTGACTTTTTTAGGAAAAAAAAGCTTGTCTTCCTACATGATCCAACTTACACTAGTTGTAGCTAGTGAGGGGAGGGGAGGGAGGTGGATGGACCTCCTATTCTAGGTACCTGAACTGTAATATGGCTTCATACCTACTTTGCCAATCAACAGAGCATAAGTAAAGTTTTTGCAATGAACTCAAATTAAAAAAAACAACAACTAGCAATCCTGTATTGTATTTGCTTTAGCATTCATATTGTCCACATTCTATTAAAAAGGTCAGTTTCCTGCTGCTCATCTTAAATGTGTCTTGTGTTCCAGGAAAGAGAAGACAAGAAGTTTCTCATTCAAAGACTTCATGTTATATATGGAAAATGAAAAGTACAACAGGATGAAAATGAGGTAAGGCCATTTGGAACTAATCAGAAAGTTCCATAAAAGTTACAGGACACCAATATGCCAAACAGTTGGCTAAAAGCTTTGCTCAAACTAGCAGATATGCTAAATCCACACAGCTAGTAGCCTTATATATTGCAGTTTGGTTTTGGAATTCTGCAATAGTTGTTTCTGTTTTCTCTCTTCCAGTAAAGCAAAATACCTAGTGCAGTTACAGGTTTCCCTAACCCCCTTCAGTGTACAGTACAGTAGCAAATTACCAAATTTTGACTAAAAAATTACAGGCTCTGAAGCAAATAGATTTCAGAGGAAGGCACATAAGTCTTGTTTTTGCCACATACACACACATGCAAATGACAAAGACTATCCCACTAACCTTAGGATATTGTGCTGCCATGATTATAGGCACTTTTTATGGAAGGAAGATGACTTAAGCAGCAACATGAACAAATGGATGCTGAAATCTTGCTATGACTAATTTTCCCTAATAATATTTTTCTTCCATTTAGGCTCAAGACTAAAAATACTCCCTTCCACCAGAAGTATAGCAGGCATAGAAAAAATGATGGGACGCTGGGAGAGGGGGAACACATTATAACAGAAATTTAGGCTGCTATTATATTTGGTTACTTTTGCAAACCAAGTCTTTAGATCCTCTATTCAACACACGGGATGCTAGAGGACACCATAAGTAATTCAAGTATATGTCTGGGATTGTATTTACCAGCAAAGATAAGGATGTGCTGTATTTTGCAAATTGGTATTTTGAGGAGAAATATAAAAAGGCAAGATAAGGATTGAAAAATGTGTTGTCAATAGGAAATGCATTGTTCATTGTATTGACTGTAAAATCATCACTAATTTTCTTATTACGTTACAGATCCATTTTTCCTTAGCATCTTTACCAGCGAACGTACCAGGTGAACCTTACCCTGAAGGACTTCATAGAAAAGGAAAATAGATATGGGGCTATCCAGAAACGTTTTGATGAACACATTCAGGCTGCTGAAGATACTGACTCCCTTCACTCCTGCATGTGAATGTCATCTACCTTTGGTTGAAGAAGTTACAGCATATTCTTAACATTCGCTGGCCATTTCAGTTTCTGTCTTCAGCCAAAAGGAAACTTTCCAGAACCAGACTAAGAGCTCCCAGACTATCTCAAGATTTTTACAGACGATTTTTATAACAGAGAATTCAAACTGATATTTTATAATGTGCAATGGTCTGAAGTATTTTGTCTTGCCAGGATTATGAGATCCATGACCTCATGTGGGAGAGTGTACAGTTACTGGAAAGAAATTTTTCTTACAAAGGACCTCATGGTTTAATATTAATAAAAATGACTTGTCTTAAGGGAGTAAATTATATTCTCTTTTTATTCCTTTGCTACTAATTGTCTACATGAACAGTTGTCATTTCTTAAGTTCTCATAGTGTGCAGTTACTCTAACATGGTTGTGCTTGCCTACATTTTAACTCATGCTCTGAATGTATTTGCATTTCAGGTGTGAGCACTAATCTATAGAAGAAATCTTAACTCTTTGCTACCTCATTTTTATTTTCTTTGTGGAACTAAGGTATACAGTTATGGGCCATTTTTCACAATTTCTAGGTTCCAATCAGTAAATAAAACCTGCAACTTTCTTTTTAGAATTGTCTGAGTCACAAGAGCCAGATGAGTGACAGTGGGTATGAGTGTGTGTGTCATAGTGAGGGAAAAGGATGGGATTTTTTAAAAAATAAAGTGTTGCAATCTAAGACATGCGCTCATAACTCACTGAATAATTCTAGCTGCTCTTAATATCTTATGGAAATTAAGGAGTCCCACTGGGTGGTACATGTATGTTATCCCATTATAAAATCCCATTCCCTTTACCTCAGCTGTACAAAATATTTTCCGAAACATGTTAACTGGCAGCAGAACTAATCTCATTTCTGGACATGTCATATCTCTAATCTATCCACGTTGAATATTAAGAATAGTCTGTGCTTGCTTGAATTTATACAATTGGAAATGCTACTTTAATAATCCATTATGAAATATGTTTCTGAATCAGAGCTTCAGAAAGCAATGTGACAGGACTAATGCCAGCTCTACTTCTTGGAGGTCGGTGGCTTTCCCTTGCTGGCGCTATTTTTTGCTTATTCTCTGAGCCCAAGCTAATTCCTCAGGGAAACTATAATTTATTTTGTCCTGCAAACTAAATATCTTCTAAAGAACAAATGACTAAAAGTTACTAGTAAATTTCAATAAAATGAAAGTAACGAGCAGCCTTGTACAGAATGATGCTGTAAGAGCTGCTTAATCATTGACACAGTAAGTAGTTTTTACTCTATGAAATATTTATTTCAGATCAATATTTAAGTGTCTAATTTAGTGCATTGTCATAAAAACACCAATAAGAAAATACGGCAGCATAAAACGGGTTGGTTCATAGCTTTCAGATGCACTGAATTCATAATTTACCAGCTTTTGGTATTAGGAATTCAGTGCAATTAATTAAAGCTCTCATTAAAGTGGGTGTTTATGGAGGGTGAATACAGAGAGATACAGCATGATTTGTTGGGAGAGTCAGTTCTACTGGGTTGAATCTACCCATTTTGTGAGACAGGAAGAGAATGTGATCTGTGTTCACCTCTAGTTGAACCATCTTTGCGATTGTCCAGCAGGAGGTACAACTGGACTGAATGCCAGCATTCATTCTGTAAATATTCTTTACTTTTAACCCTAGTATATATTTGGTTTCTTACAAGCCATTCAAAGATTCTCGAGAGTCTTTGAATTGGAATAATAACTGGTTAGTGGCTCTGATGGAGGCCACTGATACAAGAGAATAAAATGGAAAGCTGAGAAGATAAAAGTTTACGTGAAAGAGTAACAGAAGAACTGAATTTTAAATAGAATACATCCAATATTGGTAAGGCTCTCATCTTGTTACATCTTAAACTTTACCATTTTTAATTGGTTGAGAGAACTAATTAGTCATGCAGAACTTTAGAATTGCTACATTGCACACCCATTTTGTAATTCAACTATAATCTACTGAGCCATCGTAGATGTCGTTTTTGCTGGTGTCCCATGACTCAGCTATATCTGGTTCACATGATGGTATGAGCTCACCAAAAACCTAAATTTTCTAAGAATGTGAGATTCTAGTGAGAAGCAATTAAAATCAAGGAAACACCACAAAATTAACATATTTCTAATGTACCTCACAGAAAAGCAACAGTATGCACTACAGCAAATACTGTATATGGTATTTAATAAAGTAGGTCAGTGTTACACTGGTCTGGATGGAATTTCTGGCTCAGGGAACAACAAGAGATTGCACCATTGGCAAAAGCTATCTGCTAAAGCCCGTCAAGTTAATATTTGGTAGGACTACGAATTTTTGGTTCTCAGAGTTAGATCACCGGTATTGTAGAAAATAGTTAAACTACTGACAACTGAAACACAAGAGACCATGCACACAAACTCCTGAATAAGATGCTCAGACTTGAGCAACCTGAATCTCTAGTGTGTTATAGAACAGGAATTTGTTTGCTTTGTACTTCCATCAGATCTGATTTCGTGGACCAGAAAATAATACAAAGCATAGAAACTTTGCGTGAAATTAAACTTCATGTTGCCTACAAAACCTGATTGGTTCCTCTGTTACAGCATGTTTACTTGCAGTTATTTCATCTGTACCAATACCTAGAGAAAATCATACAATGCTGTATATGATTACTGTGCTTACCGTTAGCAGCTTCAATATTCCCTTTCAATGCATCTACATGCAGTAGCAACCTCCAATTTGCCAGTTAAGAGGCAATCCACTGAATAATTTAAATGACATATTTCTACATCAAAGTTTGTGATGGCAATGTTGTTCCGCTGCTTGCAGGAAACGCTTCAGCTTCTTGGCATTTCCAGATTCCAACTTCAATCATGCAGGGTGGATTGCAACCACTTCATTACATCAGATAAGCCCCTGCCGTCCCGTGCACTGATCTCGGCCACAGTGATAACCTGTTTGGCACAAGCAATGATATCTTGGATTCGGAATAATGACTTCATCTCCACCAGGGACATGTAGCATGGTAAGTCACTAGGAATCAGAATAGTGAGGGAAAAAGTAGTTACACACCCATTTTCATTTGCCTGCTGTGCTGACAAAAGCCACTGATGTAAGTCTTCTGTCTGGAAATTCAGCTTAATTTCCTTACATTTTGTTGAAAATGAGGAGGACAGGAACCGATGTTAGCTGTTCAGCAGAAAGGAGGGACAGGAGCTGGACACAGGATGCGGAAATCTGAGTAGGATTGGCAGCATCAATCATATACTGCAGGAGAGAGGGAGCAATATACTTAAATAATATCCTAAAGTACTGTATAAGCTTGTTTGCTTATTTCACTATTTGTGCCGCTTGCCAGGTCAAAACTAGAATACATAAAAATTTAGCACAATCTGAAAAACAACACGCATAAATCTTTGCCTGTGCAGTTGAAGCCCAATTTCCCCCAATTTTATAGTCTATAGACAATTTTATAGACAATGGGCTGTAAGGCTATATTTTTATGACCCTTTAATCTCTTTATTCGAGATGGAGTTGGGACAACTGAATGGAGCTGAGCGTTTACTGGCTGGATGCCCTTCCTGATGCCTATGCAGAATTCACATGGGAGTCAGGAAGGGCATCCGGCCAGTAAATGCTCAGCTTTATTCAGTCACCCCAACTCCACCCCGAATAAAGGAATTGAAGGGTGAATACTAGATATAATATATGCATACCTATGTCTAGAAATATGCTTACAACACATTACATACATGTTTAGGATTATGTAAGTTTTTCTTGTAAAGGAATGCCAATAGTATCTATCAGCCCCACCAGATTTGGCAGAAGGAATATTAAAATAAGATAACCTTTATTGTCATTTATTTTTATTTTCCAAATCCCATTGATTAAAGAGTATCATTTGGCAGGACCCAAGAGATGTGTCATCTTGTAGCATTCCCTGCCCTTTGGTGCACCATTCCTCCCAATATTAGATCAGCCCCAAACCTAGCTAGTTTCTGCTGAGTCCTTAAGACTTGGCTTTTCTTTCAGGCATGTGGCTGGGAAGTAGTTGGGATCATAAGTAGTTCAAATTTGCTACTGATTGGTTTAGTCTTTGCCATTTTTCATTTTTGCTTTCTCGTGTGTTTTTATTTACTGTATTTTGCGTTGCACCATTGAACAGTCTGAAAGACCAGATTAGGGACTGATCATCCTGGAGACAATTTTAATCTATGTGGTTGCTGAGAGTCGAGAGTCAACAATGACTTGATGGCACATAATCAATTTTATTATGTTGAAGTTTTCATTGGGTTAGCTACCCAATGAAAGTCACTTTATGTGAGATGGGGATCATACAGATCTAATACATAAACACCCTAGCCTAAGAAATAAGAGTGGGACACTTAGCAACAATAGCCGTAAACATTTAGGTTTATATATTAAATATATGTTGAGATTATAAATCTAGTTGACATGTCCCAGAACATCTATAATTCCTTAAAAACCGTCAGAATATATATGTCGGGTCATTTTATTAGAAATGTGAGAATATTTGATTACAGATAGTCCTCAACTTACGACCACAATGGAGCCCAAAATTTCTGTTGCTAAGCAAGACATTTGTTATGTGAGTTTGCCCCCATTTTACAACCTTCTTGCCATATTTATTAAGTGGATCACTGCAACTGTAAAGTTAGTAACACGGTTGTTTAGTGAATCTGGCTTTGCTTGTCAGAAGATTGCAAAAAGTCACCACATGATCCCGGGACACTGCAACCGTCATAAATATGAATCAGTTGCTAGGTGTCTGAATTTTGATCACAGGAGCATGGGGATGCTGCAATGGTCATGTGAAAAACGGTTGTAAGTCAATTTTTCAATGTAACTTCAGACGGTCACTAAATGAACAGTTGTAAGTTGAGGACTACCTATATTTATTTGACATTTTTGCTCACTTATAGCAAAGAAAAAAAATCTTTCGGCAGGTTACAGTCTTAATTGTAACAAAGTACCCATGGCACATTTAAACAATACAACAAAATTAAAAAATGAATAAAAATAAATAAACTGCTCAGGTGAAGAACAGAACCAGCAAATCAATAAATAAATCGCCACAAATCAAAAACCTTCTTGAATAATGCCCTCTTCAGTAGTTTCTGAAAGCTTAATAAAGTGGGAACTGATCAAATTTTAGGGGCAAAATGTTCTAGAGCAATTTAATATGGTTGGGGCTGCATTTGGGAGTGTTGTGGACTGCAGGCAGCCCACATGTTTGGCACCTGTGCTCTAGAGTACCCTGCAGCTGCACACCAACAATATTTTTAATAGCCATGTGCCCCCCCCCAATCCCCACAAAAGGAAGAATAAAGACGAAGTGGTAGTTATCAAGTGCAAATGGGCCCAGGGAGTGCCTCTTGAGGAGACACACCACGGCCACTTTCAAGCAACTGACATTAAATTTCCTCCCTCGTCCAGTCTGTTCCCTCTCTTTCAGATACCTGAAGTAGCCAAGAGAGAGATGGATGAAGCACACAACTGACCAAGGATAACCAAAAGAGCACCCTATCAGTGTCATTAAAGTTCAAAGGATAGAACCCATTCTGGGTAACAAAGAATCAAGACCTAGATGAATCAGAGCAGCCTTCATGAAAATTTGTGTTAAACAGTCACAGGAGCGGTACACAGGTAATCCTTGATTTACGTGACAGTGATGAAGTTATGAGAGACTTAAAAAAAAAATCTACTTATGACCCATTCTCGAAATTACGACTGCCATTCCCCCTCACCCAGTGGTCATGTGACTGCATTTCAGGTGTTTGGCAATCAGCTCATCTTTATGACCAGCTTCAGCGTTCCCTGGTCATGTAACCTTCATTTACAATGTTTTTTGCCATTTTCCAGCAGAAAATTGACAAAAAAAACACCCATGGATAGGCTGGATTTGTTTAATGACCATGTAGTTTGTACAACAAGCATGTGTTTCACTTAACAACAGTGATGACTCACTTTACAATAGTGATAAAAATAGTCATAAAATCAAGTTGGATCACAAAGTGCTTCAACTTATGACAGCAACAATTTACAACCAAAATTCCGGGTTCCACTATGATCCTAAATCAAGGACTACCTGTATATATTTTTCTGCTTTCCAGTTCTCTAAATGTCTGTGCCAATGCAAGAGGTCAGAGGTTTTATGGCAGCTCTAAATCTTACAACAGTACAGGAATGTGAAAGCCCAGGAAAAGTAAACAAGGAGCCTGCTTTCCATGCAGAGAAATCCAAGTTCCAAGAATCAGAGCTAAGTATATTCTTGTACCAATCCAAAGTTCAATCAGGGAATCAAAAACACGGGTCAGAAAATCAGGCCTAAGAACAAGAAGTTGGTTACCAGCCGAAATCCGATTCCTAAGCCCTTCTTTTATAGCAGGATTCAGGCTTGTCTGTTTTCAAAGTCAAATATCTTTTGAGGGCCCTTACTAAGCATTCACCCCTCTGAGACAGTGCTGAGTCCCTGATCACAAGGTGTCATTTAAGATTAAAACTACACTCCCATTGCCCGGCCCAGGCATCTGGATCTCTAACCCAGACAGCAGATTTCTGAGAGAGCAATATCACTGCCCTCACACAACCAGATTTTGGAAATATACAGTACGCTAGGTCTGTATGTTCATCAAGTTGTGGACAAGAAAAGTTTTACTAGGACTGCACTGCAGCTGACTGACCCATTCACTGGCACATGTACAGTACCATGTAGGCCAGCTAAATAAGCTCCCAAAGCCATAGCCTCCAAGAAGCTCCGGGCACCCTCCAGCCCAGTGAGTAGTTGCTCTACTTCCTCTCTCTCTTTTTTTTTTTGTCAAGAGTCTGTCATTGATTTGCTCACTTACCTTCACCAGATACTATCCTTTCCAATTAACAACACTGCACTTTTCTTTTGCAAACTCCAATATTACAAGATAAGCATAACCGTAATAGCCAGGCTCTTCAACTCTACCAAAAATAATTCTAAGTAGCATTCTTCCAAACCGACTTAACTTTCCCTTTCAGAAACAAACATTCATTGTTTAGCACCATCTCTCATTCCTTTGCATCTATACAAGCAGAAAAACTGGTATGCCATTGATAGAAGTTAAAAGGCCTCTGTTCTCTCCCCTCCCTCCCCTCCCCTGCCTTTTTAAGCAGAAGAATTTTTAACTGCTGACCAGTCCCAGAATAAACATACAATCCTAACTGATTCCATCAAAGAGCAGGAATCCCCCCAAGATAAAAGGAGATGCCAGAGGTGAACTCCACGTATCTGAGGGCGATCTTCCTTTACGGATTTCACACAGGATCAAAGCCCAAATCAGGAGCATCTGCACATCTGCACAGGAAGGACACATGTTAAAACCAACACATACACAAACCACACTTGCTTGCTCACATCAAGGACCAGTCCTCCTATAAAACCAAGCCTCTGGACCCCATTTCCTTTGTAGTCTACCTCCAAAAGAAATCTCTTTGTTCTTGGGAATAAAATTGGATCTCATTTCTCACACTATGTCTGGATTTCATTTTCTGATTTGTTCTTGTGCTACCCTGGCTCGTAGGACCCCAAATTATTCTTTTAACATCATAAAAATGGTTACAACCTTGCAAGCTTATTATAAAAATAATACCCACTGAATTATATACAATATATTAATGAACACTCACCAGGACAGCATGGCAGTCACTATAGTAACTGGACCAGATAGGACCCATGCAGCCTCCTAGCTCTCGAACTGTGATCTTCTTTCCTATTGAGAGATCGGTAAGATTTGTGCCTACCTGTAAAAACACATACAAACAGATACACAGATGTGCAAATGAATGATTTTATTGTACGCTAAACAGAGACTGTTTAGTGTACAATATATCACAATTACAATAGGTTTTCTTGCCAAGAATGTGTGCACAGAACTGTAGATACTGTCTATTCTGTTAATTGGGTTCCCTATCCTGGTATGGTAATCTAACTCTCCCAATTCTAAGAAGAGCAAAACCTGAATATTTTTCCATAAAAAGTTCTGGTATGCAATATCATAAAGTTATTTTCGGGATCCTCAAAAACCTGAGTTCTAGCTTCAGTGCAAGGTCTGATATAAGTCAGAAAACCCTTGGTGCCAGAAGGTTTTTTTGCTTTCATTGACGGTATGTTTTTCAGGATTTAAACATCCAAAAATATCCATGTCACATAAATACTATTGAGCTATGATTAACATGATTAACATTTCTTCAGGTACTTCCCTTTACCAAGGCTGGAAAAAGCAGCAGCTGAAAAATCATAAGTTGGAGGGAACATGATAATATAATTCAGCAATTTATTTATTTTTCACATTTTTAAACTGCCCATTTCCCTGAGAGATGGGTACTAATGGGTGAATACCTAATAACAAGCCACAGGTGGATGGATGCACATCATATCAACACACATTACAAAATATAATGGAAGGAAAATCATAACAAATAGAAAAAGTAGCAAAGTTTGTCCCAGAAGAATTAATCCTGAGGGCCACCTAGTGGCTTTAATTACACGAGGAAAACCTGCTTTGAATGAAAGTCTGAAAGCGTGAGCATGATGATTAGCAATTATATTGCAATAGTGACAACTATAAAATTACAGTTAGAGCAGCAACAAAAGTTATTTTTAGATCTATCTGTAATCCTGCAGTACTATGATGCACAATGTAGTCCTACTGGTAGATTAAGAGATTCTGGTAAAAAAAACAACACATAAAATGGTATAGTGTGTAATGTCTAGTGAATACACTAAGCCAACATTCATATCTTTATTGGAAAATTTATAAAGAAGTATTCTCGAAGTAATTGTTGTTATTTCTTTTAGCAGTGATAACTTCCAACAAATATTTTCTGCGCCTGTTAATCCTACTCATTGGCTGTAATTGAGCTATCTCTCTTTACAGAACTATAACTAATAATATGATTGGGCTGTCTTACACAAACTTCAGGTGATGCCACAATATTTCAATTGAGTTGTCACAGCTTTAACTTGGCTGTTCCAAAACTCAGTGTCTTCTGCTTCAGCCATTCTAGTAGATTTATATGTATTTTAGGACTATTGTTTTGTTGCATGATCCATATTCATTTAAGCATCAGCTCGTGGATAGATACCCTGCCATTTTCCTGATGAATTTGCTGATATAGCCCAAAATTTGGCTTTTTCAATTATTACAAGGTGAAAGCAGTCCTATTCTTTATGCACTCTTCTGCTAGAATGCAGTATGTTTTTTCAAAACATAACATTTCTCATTAACACCCAAAAGTTCTACCTTTGTCTCAGCTATCTATGGAACATTTTCCCGATAGTCTGCCAAATCATCCAAATGGTGTTTGACAAACTTGAAAGAGGCAACAGTCTACCCAAAGTATCCTCCTGTGCACATCACTCTTGTTCAGTATTTTCTGTATGATGATCTCATGAGCACTGACAACAGATAATGCAACATTGATTTACAAATTCTTCGCCATTACCCTGGGCTTCTTTTTACCCTTCTGGTGTATTGTAAGCCTTCCTCCCAGAATGATTTTTACCAACCATCGCTGGGGAGAATAACAGTCATGTTCCACTTTCTTCATTTGTACACTATTTGCCTAATGAACTAATGGGCAAGTGTTGAAATTGTTTTGAAACCTTTTCCAATACAATGTTTAACAACCTGTTTTTCTGAAATCCACAAAAATAATTCACTTCTACAAGCCCGTGTCATGGAGGGAAGGCTCCAAAAGCGGTAACCAACTTTTTACTTAATTGAGAAGAGTTCCTCAAACTCACACCTAGATTGTCATCAAATTAATTGAAACATCTAGTTCAACTTCCTTGAGTTGATTATCCTAGGCTTCAAATATTTTCCCCAATACAGATATTAAATACTGACTCAATGTTTTATAAAAACATGACACAGTATGCTGTTTTTATTATTATTTGTTTAATGTAAATGTAAAGGCACTAGGCTAGAAATCATGAAATCTAGTCTTGCCTTAGACATGAAGCCAACCTGGTGCCTTTGGGCAGTCATTCTCTTAAACCAGTGGTTCTCAACCTTTTTAATGCCACGACCCCAACCGGTCGTAAGTCAAGGACTAAACCGGTAGTAAGTAGAGGACTAAACCGGTCGTAAGTCGAGGACTAAACTGGTCGTAAGTCGAGGACTAAACCGGTCGTAAGTCGAGGACTTTCCCTGTCCGGGAGCGCCGCACATGCGTGGTTCCGCCCCCTGCGCCGGCCGAGGCGTAGCTGGCAAGTGGCAGAGACAGAGCAGGCCGACCACCAGCTGGCACAGCCCAAGGGAGGTAAGGCACCCGCCGGAAAAGGGAAAAAAAATGGCGGACAAAAAAAATGGCGGACAGCCTTGCTTGGCGACCCCCGTGAAATGGTCGATCGACCCCAAATGGGGTCCCGACCCACAGGTTGAGAACCACTGTCTTAAACCTTGGAAGAAGGCAAGGGCAAACCACTTCTGAAAATCTTGCTAAAAAACCAGGGACTAGTTTAGGCAATTGCCAGGAGAGAAGGCTGACTTAAAGGCATAGAAAAAGAGCTTTCTCTATTGTTTACTGAAAAATACAAACAAATCTTAAGCATACAGTATGTGGTATCCTACATTGTTTCTACTATTAATCCACTGTATTCAACACCTAAATAGTACTCTATGGCCATTCCCTCAGCAGTTTGTGCAATCTGATGAACAATACTCTGATGGCCAACTTTTCAGCCATCAGACAAGCTGTAAGGAAAAGAGCCTAATACAGAAGACAACATATACCTCGCTCTTGCCCAATAATACTGAGAAAAGGGGAGGGAGAACAGAAAATACTGTTTAAGGTTATGTATATAAGAATGTATGGATGTACTTGAGTGTCCTAATCCCGTTTTCCACTGCTTCATATACTGTACCTACCAGCTCCAACTATTTATGTGGGCTCAATTCTACAAACCAATCAATCTTGATCTATTTAAAGAATTCTTTTCAGTGGACCAAAACTAGTGAGCCAAAGATAATAAAAACCATACCGTTGGCAAAGTAGCTGGTGATTCTCCAAGGTCCTTGGCCCCATCCTTGGAGCTCAGCTGTATCAAAAAGCCATTAAGGAAGATGGTAGGAAAGAATAACATTCAATACAGTAAGATACAGGTGGGATTGAATTTTTCCAGAATAGCCTTTCTCAAACCAATACTCTCAGACGTCTTCCATCACCTGTGCTTATCTGGGAATTATGGAATTATTTCTCAAAGATGATTATCTGGAAGACAGCAGGATATAGTAGGAAAGGCTGCTCAAGAACAAGTTCCTATCTACATCCTTGCCCAACACAGCAAAGACTTAACTATTCTGTGTAAAAAAAAAAACCACCTACATTCCAAACATCAAGCAGGCATTTTTAAATTTCATCCCTCTCTCTTGACACCTAACTGCACACACCACTGTTAGCCCCAAGATTCTTACAAGGGAGGCCAAATCCATGTAAATTTTTTTTTCTGGGTTTGCATTTAACGATTTAATATTGTATGTATGCCGCACTTGAAAAAGTAATGGCAGCAGACAGAAACCCATCTTCCAAGTCTTCCTTTTGCATTTAAACGTCGTTAAAATTAAATATAACCAAGACGCTTTTTGCACCGTCATACATTTAATGTCCCATTTAAAAACCACAATTTAGTAATCACTTTCTGAAATCTCTAGAGGCCACCCGGAGCCTGGCGCCTCGCTGCCTTGGCCAAGAGGCATGGCGCACCCACCTCCTTGGTCAAAGCATCTCCTCGCCCCTTTCCTTTTCCCTTCCTCGCCAGGCCCTGCTCAACTTCGTCTGCCTTTGACCCGCGAGCCCCGCTTCCCCCTTGGTCGTCGGGACCCCAGATATAGGATATTCTGCAGCCGCTTCACCAGCAGCGACTTTCCCACCCCGGTAGCCCCGAGAAGCAGGTAGAGAGGAGAACAGCTTCCCGCCATTCCCATAGCAACCAAGGCCGACTCTACGGTCGCCAACGTTCTTCGCAGCATTCATTGGTTCGGAGCGACAGTTTACTTCGTTCACCCTTCACCCAATCGCTAAGGCTTGCCGCCGGAAGGCCCGCCCTCTCCGCTGACTGGAAGGCGGAAGCGGGGCCTAAATTGCGGAGACGTTGGAGGGGAAGAGCGGCGGTGGGTCGGTCCGGCCTGATCTTGAGAGGGGGAGCACAATGGGGCGAGGCGGCGGCACCTTCGAGCGCCTTTTAGGTACTGAGGGGGGGGGAAGGGAACCGTGGCCTAATCCTGCCTCAGAGCTTCGGCCTTCATTTTAATGCCTTGCTTTCCTTCGACCTCCCTTTCTTCGGCTTCTGTAAATCGCGTCTTCCTTTTGGGGGGATCTTCCGTTGCATCTGAAAACCAGTCAAGCCCCTGAAGCGTTTTTCCTTTTGTGCCCTTTCCCCCCCCCCCACATACACCCATATTGATTTTCCTGTATTTATTCGTAGGATCGTTGTCCTCGCGCCACAAATCGCTAGGTTGCACTTTAGCGACAAAGAGGTCGACTGGAGTGATTAATAATGTGATATTGCCTAGCGTCATGTGATGGGTTTGCAGAATGGGGGGGGTCTTTTGTAGATAGGGGAGGGGTCTTTTGACCAGCTTGATACATGGAATGATACAAATGTGTAATTTGAAAAAAAAACAACACATCAGTTCCTGTATTTGTAATTGTACAAGGCTGCTGATCTCGTCACTGACCTAAAATCAGGTTCTACAAGGTGACTGGTTGTACCAGGAAATAACAGAATAAGTAAGTGCTGACTGAATCAAGGAAAACATGTTGCATTAGGACAAATATCAATGGGAAGAAAATCTACATCACCCCCTATCAACAGTCCACAAATTAACTGGTGTTTTTGTACTGATGGGAAAAAGACAATGAACAGCTATTCATTTCCCTTTCAATATAAGGCTCTATTTGAATTTGGAGTATTAGAATATACCAAAGTATACCATTCTAAAATATACTTCAGTTCCTTCAAGAAATTTATAACATGACAGGGAAGAAGAAACTAAAGGTGAGAGAGTGATATGCAGAAAGATTAAATATGTACAAAAGTACATGTACATGTAACTAGGATTTATTCTACATAAATTGGAAAAAAGTACCAAAGTTTATGACAGAAGGAAGTTTGAAGGAAGAATTGGAAAGCAAAGAAGTGAAGATGTTATAATCTAAACTTGTTGATAGAGATTCTGGAGTGGCCTGATTAAAAAAGTCTATTTATTGGGAAAGATAAAGAAGTAATTAAAGGAAATATAAGATATCTGGACAAATGATAAATAGTATGGTTGGAGGAGCAAATGTTTATAGCTAAACTTAGATTTGACAGCCAAGAGGTCAATTTCACTGAGAAAAACTGCTTGGTAATAGCATACAGTAAATAACTGTAATAGCTGTAATTGTTTGTGATCTGAGGTTCGCATTCATGTCTAGTAATTCTTGTCAGAAGAAAAACTCCTTTGTTCATCAATTCTCTGATAGTGAATATAAATTTGAATTTGTGCCTGAATGACTGTTATTTTAATATCTTGCAGATAAGGCCACAAGTCAGCTTCTGCTGGAGACAGACTGGGAATCCATTCTACAGATCTGTGATATGATTCGTCAGGGAGATACCCAGTACGTGCTGAACTCTACCATGTTTTCATTGCCCTATTTTTATGCACTTTATTGACGAAAGAAGCATTCTTTCATTGCAATTAAACTTAAGCAAAGCATGAGTGGAAAGAAATGTGCTGCTGACATAGAAATTTGAATCTGTGTTTATCCATTTTCCAAACCCAAACTTTTAGGTATTGGCTACATTGTGTCTCTAAAGACCTTATTGTTCTATAAACACTCTTGGGCCATTCAAATAAAGCATCAGCTAGCATAGTGTGAGATCTCTGGCCTATGTATAACTCACCAAATCCTTGGCAACCCCTAGATTGTTGATAAATTGAAAATCTTTAATAACAAAAAGAAAAAAAGTAAATACATAGGGAACAATCATGTCAATGGTATAGCAATGTTAATATTAGTTTCATAGTTTTAATTAATAATTAATATTTTGTCCTGAGTCCTGCTCACTTTTGTAGTGTGGATTCCAGGATGCTATTCCAGTGTCATCCCTCAAAAAGGATGATTGCTTGCTATCCTCCAGATAGCATGGACTTTAGCTCCCATCAATCCCAATTAACATGACTAATATCTATTAGTCATTAACTCACGTATGGAATTATTATCCAGTACATAGAAACTAAGGATAATCTTTCTGGATCAGGGCATAGATCAGATTAATACACACTCTGTGTTACACACTCCCATCAGATCCATTCTAGAAGCTCATGAGCAGGATTTGAAGTTGGTAGCCTTTTTCTGTTATTGCTCCTTAGATATATGATATGCTATCTTTGATTTTGGACATAGATTATAATTTTAGACATCCTAGACAACCCAAGGTGACACAAGTTTGTATTGTGATGTCATAGCATGAATCCTAGACTTTTATACTTTCACCCCAGTGTTGTATAGAAGTATGTAAGTCATGTGGTTTGTGTCACAAGTTTTGTTATTTGTCCCATCCCCATCTCTCTCTCTCCTGATGATGCCTATGAATAGTGCGATTAACATGAATAATCATTCATAGCCCTATCCTCTGAATGTGTATCTTGCTCATCCATTTTAAAATCATTTGCATTGGTGATCTCTGTTTACTACAATGAATTTCATAGCTTAATTTTGTGTGAATAAGATTGTTTTCTCATTTAGATTCTACTGCATTCTAATACTATGTGTGAAAGAAAATATATTTTCTGCTATCCATTTCCCCCCCTTATATGCATGGTTATATTGTACTCTGCTTTGTTAATTAAGAAGCATTCAGCACTATTTTTTCCTTTTTGCTCTGCCCTTGTTTTGGTCATTGCTGCATCTTTTACAGCTCTACAATGGATTTTTTTTTTTGAGAAATAACTGATTTAAGATGCAGTTGTAAAACTGATTTATATTAAAAATATTTCACTGGCAATTTTTATTTTTATTCAATTGGCTAATTGTTCCTAGGAAATCCCAGAACAGAACTTGGTTGCTACTTGGGACTAAGCATATAATTGGCTCCACTCTAGTTGGCCCTTTAGTCCATTATTCTAGGTCGGGGGTTCCCAACTGGGGCTGTGAGATGATATTCCAGTGGGTGCGAAGGGTTTTCAAAGTTATAGTGCATATGCATAATTTGTTGCTGTTATTTCAATCTTTTGTAAGGGGTGCGAGAATATATCAGAAGCGTTCTAGGGGTGTGGAGTATAGAAAAGGTTGGGAGCCACTGTTCTAGGACATGGTCATTTGGGATATTTTCTTTGTCTGGGGCTAGTCTAGTCATAATATGACTTTTTTTTGGTTTTGTCTTGGCATGTACACAGCCTCCTTCATCAAGTGTTTGCATTTTGTAAATGATTATACTATGTTTCATGACAGGAACAAATGTTAGCTGGCTTAAGTTTCCTTGCAGCTTTCATTAGATTGAACTGGTTCTCTTTTTCCCCCTATGTTTTCCCAGGGCCAAGTATGCTGTGGGTGCAATTAAGAAAAAAGTCAATGATAAGAATCCTCACGTGGCACTCTATGCCCTAGAGGTAAGCAGAAGTATAATGACACTCCCTGGTGACGAGGTTTTCCTCATTTGGGCCCATGTGGTATGCATTGTAAAGGAGATCCAGACTATTTGTTGTGAAGTCTCTGAACTTTTATTTGGGAACTAACTTTTGTATATTTTTTATGCAGGTCTTGGAATCTGTAGTAAAGAATTGTGGTCAGACAGTCCATGATGAGGTGGCTAACAAACAGACCATGGAGGAATTGAAGGAATTGTTGAAGGTAATAGCACTTAGGCCATTTTTCTTTACGGTAAGCTACACTAGAGAAAAGCCTTACACTGGAGGGAGGTGGAATAGATTGACTTTGCTGTTGTTTTTTCCTTGAAGATTTGTATTATTATCACATGACAAAAACACTACCTTGTATGACCTTTTTTTTTTAAAGTAAACAACATAGAACAAATGCCAAAAGTCCTAAAAGTTTTATTTTAAAAAAAATCTGATTTGGGCATTTAAAATTTTAATGACCTTATTCAAGTATAATATATTTATGCATGTATATATATATACATATTACATCTAACATTTCAATTAGCCTGAAATAGTTTTAAAGCACAATCATTTCCATGTCTTTCCATGTATTTGCATAGCAAAGATTTCAGCCTGAATAGTTGTGCGTACCTATATCAATGTATGTGTTATTGATGCTTTCATTGCTTGAATACACTCACTGCTGGGTTGTTTTCTTCCTTATCATCATCACATTTTATAATGTGTGGATTTTATCTACCAGTGTCAAATGAAACACATCATTTTCTGTGCTTCAACTGTATCTGTATCAGGGAAGAAAAATAAATGTTCGATAACTTTGCAGGTCTTGTATCCAGATTTGCTAATTCTTAAATATAAATATATGGCGCTGTTTTTCAAAAAAGCATGTTTTTACCTGTCACAGGTGTGACATCTATATAATATAGATATATAAAAACACGTGCGTATTCGAATGCAACGTTGTGTCAAAATTTCAAAGCAATCAGTGAAGAACTTTCGGAGATTTAAGATTTTGAACAAACGAACATTTACATTTTTATTTATATAGATATGTATATAGTATACACAGGTGTAGTAATGCTCCTGTAGCTGAGTTATGGAACATCTTTTTCGTAGAAGAACACTTGATTCAAATCCTGGTCTCTCTTTTTGCACCATAGAGTAAAATGACTCCTCCCACAAAGTCCATTATTATTGTTGCTATCTTAAGCCTAACCCTATCCAATTTAGATCTTGTCCTCGTGATCTTTCCTGCCTTACAGTATTTCAGCCTCATTCCATCAATGGTTCTTGATGGAAGCAATATACTACAGTATGATACAAGGGGAGAATGTGCTTGTATCTGCATCTTCGGTAATGCAGAGGTAATCATGGTGTTCAGGGAAGAGTATTTTTCTACAAGATCCTTGCTGTATCTTTAACTTCATTTTTTTTAGCTTGTTGCAGCAGGAAGAGCCTTAAATGATTTTATGTTTGTGAGGTAAGAACAGTCATTTGTGCACCAAAACACCTCTTAAAATTAGATACAAATGTCTTCAGTGAGAATAATTTTTTTAGGAAGAAATTATTTTGGGTCCCTAATCATACATGTTTACAAGCAGTGACTAAACAAGACAAAAAGTTGAGTTTAACTTTTGTTGCTCTGTGGGATGGTGCATCATATATCGGTGTCATAGCTCAAACAATGGAAGATTGCGAGCTCAATTCTGTTGGCTGCAGTGCCTGATCTTGATCCTTCCTATTATCTGCAGAGACAAGTTGAGGCAAATGTTCGCAACAAGATCCTGTACCTGATCCAGGCATGGGCCCATGCCTTCCGCAATGAGCCCAAATACAAGGTGGTCCAAGATACCTACCAGATCATGAAGGTAGAAGGTGAGCAAAGACAAGTAGCTTTCCATTATGGTATTAAGGTCATTTGTATGGGTGGTATGTTTGCAGCTGGGAATTTAGAGAAATCAGAACTTTCCATTTATTTATTTATGTAATCAAATTTATATGGCCTGAAAACCTCCTCATGAATTTACAGACACTAGTGAAGTGCTGGTGGCAATTGCTTACTGTGTTTCAAATACTGATCACAACCATTTTATTTCTTGGGCCTATCTCAGTCTTCGAAGTCTGGAGTCAAAAACAAATCCCTGTGCCCTTGTTAGTTGTCACACTATGACATTCATGGGATTTAGTGGTCAATTGATTATCTGGAAAGATGCTGAAGATTTCTTGGAAATAAATCATGCCCTATAGCTCCCTATCTTTGGTTGGTTTAAAAAAAAAAAAAAAGAGGGTCCAGGGCTTTGCCCACGAGGCAGAGCATAGGGAAGCCTGCAGACAGTTGCTCATATCCATCATGTAGTCCTCAGCTCAATATCCAGAGCCTAAGGTTTGGCATGGAGTGGGTTGACAGTATTAATCTACCTACAGGTCATGTTTTTCCAGAATTCAAAGAAAGCGATGCAATGTTCGCTGCAGAAAGGGTAAGTCTCCCAGCTGGGAAAGCGGCTCACCTCATTGGGGGAAATAATTTGGACTGTTCTGTAGTAATTACATTTTGAATGTGCAGTATATATTTGTTTTGTCTCTGCTTTCACACTGTTTGTAATGCTGAGAATTTGGGATGAATCAATCCACCACCGTAACAGCTGGTTGAGGCAGGTGATAAAACACGGCCCCTCCTATTTTTTTTTGCCATCTGTACGTTAGGAATTTTCTTAATTCCTTTCTTCTCCACTCATTACTTCACATCTGTGACTTGTGATTGCAATTATATTTAGACAGATTGGAAAAATAGCTAATCTTTTTTCAGCTTGTAGGTCAAAAAAAAATTACTTCACAATGAGCTTTTACTGTCCATTAACGCATTATACCACTGGGCCCATTTCCTTTATTTGTAATGCATTCTAGCATAGGGGTACCCTTGGAAAACTTTGCACATGTAGGATCATGGCAACGTGTTACAGTCGCCTTTTTGGCACTCCTAATTGCTGTGCTTCTGTGTGGCTAGGCTCCTGATTGGGTGGATGCAGAAGAATGCCACCGCTGTCGAGTTCAATTTGGGGTCGTGACTCGCAAGGTGAGTGTTACGGCATCCTCTGATCCTGGGATCACGTGCTAAACGTGACACAGAGTTTGGTTAGAGATATTAGGAGAGAAGAGGCATTAGCTTTAAGACTTATGTTTTCCTACCAGATGTTTATTTTGGAAAATTCTGATGGTTCTGGTATGTTCACAGCATCATTGTCGGGCCTGTGGACAGATCTTCTGTGGAAAATGCTCATCCAAATATTCCACCATCCCCAAGTTTGGCATAGAGAAGGAAGTACGAGTATGTGAGCCTTGCTATGAACATCTCAACAAGTAAGAGCTTAGCTGTAGAAGAGGCTACTACATAAATATTCTGGAAAAAATGGCTGTTTGGGGATCTCTGCTTTCTGTATGTGTGAATGCTGGGTGTGGGATTTATAAAAAAATGAATAGCCTAGCCTATCTTCTCTTGTCCTACCGAATGCAAATCCCAGAAAAAAATGATAATTGGTTCATTGCAGATTATAGTTTTGCTGGGCCCCTCTGCTTTGTCTCCCCGTTCAGCTTGGCAAAAGAGGGTAGGTTCAGAAGCAGTCATGAACCTGTCCTTTCTATCTATACAGAAAGGCAGAAGGAAAAGGAACTGCTACCACAGAACTTCCTCCAGAATATCTGACCAGCCCTCTTTCACAGCAGTCCCAGGTAAGTCCTTGCCCGTTTTAGGTCTCTGTTCATCTGTAATTTAATTGGTCAGTTCCACATACTAGGTACAGTGAGTGCTGTTTATTCTGCCCATAGCTGCCCCCAAAGCGTGATGAAACTGCCCTACAGGAGGAGGAAGAGCTACAGCTAGCAATTGCACTTTCCCAGTCTGAGGCAGAGGAAAAGGAAAGGATGGTTTGTGTTTTGATCGCGATTCTTGCAAGTTGTCATAACTAATTTTCATTTGTCGTAACTGATGTTCCTGTAAATTCCTCATGCTTGGCTGCTTTGTGCTATTAGAAGCATTTATTTAGCTAATCAGACTTCTGTTTTTTTTACCGCGACAGCCTGTTGTCCGGTTGTGAGAGATTTGTGCGAATGTCACTCTTGTCTCCAAGTCAAAAGAAGCCCCTTAATTACCAGATAATTACCTGATAGTCTCTCTCACCTAATCTACTGTTCATAAACGATCCAAAAATTGAATTCCTCAAGACTTTTCAATCTGTGTTACATTCAGAGGGTTACAATATCGTATTTCATTTTCTGACATCTAGTTATCACAGATATACTGTATTTTAATGAAATGCCTTCATATATAAGATATTGTAGTTTTGACTGTCAAAAGGATGCTTAACACTTCCTCATAAGATTGTGTAATAATCCAGATTTGATGGGGGAAACATGATTTGGAGTGTTTTTACATGTTGATAACTCCTTAAAAATTAGGTGTCTTCCTAGTCTTGTGTGTAATCCCAGGTTTGATTTAAGAAGGTACTGTCTTTCCCCTCTCAATCCTTACACAGCGCTATTCTTTTCTCTACTGCATCTCTCATGCTGATAGACAGCAAAGGGCAATTGAAGTAATGTTTACTTTTCCTCTGCAGAGACAGAAAAGCACATATTCTACATACCCCAAGGCTGAACCCACACCAGTCACCTCTTCAGCACCCCCAGGCGGTGCCCTCTATTCCTCTCCTGTGGTAAGAGTGCAGCCTTTGGCAGAGAAGAGCCAGCAGAGAAAGATTTTGGACCCCTGCAGTCTTAAACATTTTTAATATTTTTAATTGGTTGTTTATTAATATGCCAGCCAGAGCCATGTTTGTGAGATGGGCAGCTATATAAATCTGATCAGTCAATCGCAGGAATCAATCAGAGCATTCTGTGACTGTTAAGCCACTTCATTTCTCATTTACCATGACAATTCAGTAGTATCTTGATCAGGCTAACGAAGGATATTTGGAGGATGAAAATAAGAATTTGGTTGTTGTTGTTTTTTGCTCTCATCTGCCTTGCTCGAGCAGCTGATTTGCAGGTCTATTCTCAAGGATTTGATTTTTTTTTTAAAGGATAATTAGATTGTGGGATATTTTCATGACGTTAATCTTACTAAGAATAACAAATTCTATGTCATTTTCAGAACTCCTCTGCACCTCTAGCCGAGGACATTGATCCTGAGGTGAGACTCCAACCTTTTTAAGCTAATGGGGAGCTAGTCTGAATGATATACTGACAATAAGCTGCTGGTTTGAACGATGTACTGACAATAAGGTGCTTTCATTTCTCAATATTTCTTGGCAGTTGGCTCGATACCTGAATCGCAATTATTGGGAAAAGAAGCAGGAGGAAGTGCGCAAGAGCCCTACCCCTTCAGCCCCCCTGTCCATGGGAGAGCCAGCAACCCAAGCTACTGAAGTCCCACCTGCCCCACTTAGTGTGGTGGAGGTAGGGACAAACCCCTTCTGCATGAGTACAGCGTCGCTCTCTAGGCATCGGTCAGACTCATCCACATCATCGTAGGGGGTTAGGGAATGTTTGTTTATGAGCTGGGAGTAGAGGTGCTAAAGGAAAGTTTAAGAGAGGGTTCTAGGCTTTTGGGGGGGGAGTTGTGAGTAGTGGGGGTGCATCTGCTCTTGTGTGGGGTTTATGTGTGGACTAACATAAAAAGGCAGTATAGTTAGTCATCTTGAAAAACCAAATTCGCTTTTAAAGAAGAAGTGCTAGGATTCTAAGGTGGGAGAAGGCAGGATGTGGGGCTTCTGGTCAGCGGTTTCCCATCTCTCCCCAGCAGCAATATCAGAACGGTGAGACGGATGAGAGCCACGAGCAGTTTCTGAAAGCTCTGCAGAATGCGGTCACCACCTTTGTCAACCGTATGAAGAGCAACCACCTGCGAGGGCGGAGCATTACCAATGATTCGGCAGTTCTCTCTGTCTTCCAGTCCATCAACAGCATGCACCCCCAGCTCTTGGAGCTACTCAACCAGCTGGATGAGCGCCGTTGTATGTTATCAGAAGTCCCTGATGTGACTGAAAATGGTTTTAAGAGTTCCCTCGCCCCCTGCTGATTCTTAGCGACCTAAGTGACTATTACTACTTTTAGATTGGTGTGGGGTTAAAACAATCTGGTGCTTCCCAATTCTTCTGCCGGTTCTGCTTCTGCTTTCCTCTTAAGAGATTTGGAAAAGTGTGGCTCCAGTGGGGGCAATGATGTGACTCCAGCCTTGTCCTTCTTTTCCACAGTATATTATGAGGGGCTTCAAGATAAACTTGCCCAGATCCGGGATGCACGGGGAGCCCTGAATGCCCTGAGAGAAGAGCACAGAGAAAAGCTGCGCCGAGCTGCAGAAGAGGCAGAGCGTCAACGTCAAATCCAGTTAGCTCAAAAACTGGAGATCATGCGGCAGAAGAAGCAGGTGAGGCTTGGGTCGTGATGTCCCAAGTTTATTTGGAGCAAAGATTCATCTGCTGTCTGAAAGCGTAATGACCACAGAGCCTAACACATCCTGTGCTGTTCCCACCTTTAGGAATATCTGGAGATGCAACGGCAGTTAGCCATCCAACGCCTTCAAGAGCAGGAAAAGGAACGCCAGTTGCGGTTGGAGCAACAGAAGCAAACGATCCAGATGAGGGCACAGATGCCTGCTTTCTCCTTGCCGTATGCACAGGTATTTGAGTGGAAGAAGACCGGAGAAGCCAAGGATTCCTTTTGCCCTTCCCCGCCTGCAAAGTTCACGGGAACCAATCTTGCTTTCTGTGCGTAGCTGCAGGCCATGCCTCCCGCCAGCGGAGTGATCTATCAACCATCAGGACCCACAAGCTTCCCAGGCACCTTCAGCCCAGCAAGTTCCGTGGAGAGCTCACCCATGCACACGGTCTACATGAGCCAGCCCACCCAGGGCAGTACAGGACCCTACACTGCAATGCCTGTGGCAGGAACAGGTAGTAGAAGTCGGAAGGAGTGGGTGTGGATTTAGCACAATCCTTTGCTGAAAGGCTACGAAACTCAGCCCAGAAGGGTGACCTTCATCTCTTATGTGTGTGTTTCAGATCCTGGCATGGTGGGCACCTACATGTATTCCACAGGCAATAATAGCGCCCAACCAGCTCCACAGGGACAGGCAGTGCCCACCACAAATCCTGCCTATTCTTCCTATCAGCCCACACCTACGCAGGGCTACCAGGTATGATTGATCTTGAATATTTTGTTTGTATGTTGAAGCTGATCTAGACTTTCTTTGGAAATTTCTGGGTATCAAAATTTTCTACTCAAAGTTGCTATGTAGGGAACATCTTGCTCCAGCCATCTTCTTTACCTTGCAGAATGCAGCCGCCCCTTCCCAAACGCAGACAATGCCTGCCATGACACAAGCGGCTCCCCAGTCTGGGGGTACTATGGGTTACATGGGCAGTCAGTCAGTGTCAATGGGATACCAGCCCTACAACATGCAGGTGAGAAAGTTGTTTTAATTACTGTTTCCTTTGCTGAACTCCATGAATGGGAAGGCCATCCGCAGGAAGATGAACAGGGAATATGTAGTGATGTTCATGGAGGTAGGAAAATTCATATGTAAGGGCCAAGTGGCTGCATTGCAAGAAGGGGCTACTTAATTCTGGTGCAAAGTTTGACACCCTCTTTTTCTGCTAGAACCTTATGCCAACTCACCCTGGCCAGGAATCAGGTCTGAGTAGCCTGCCACCCCAGCAGCCTTACCTGTCAGGACAACAGCCTATGTATCAACAGGCAAGTCTTTGAGCAAATTTTCAGGGCAATCTCCCTCTCCCCTACCCCCACTAAATACTAAGGACAATGTGTTGAATTCCTTCCCCTTATTAGTATTAAGATAATGACTCTGCCAACCCTTGAGCTAACGGAGCAGATTCCTTTCCTATAGGAATTTCACTGGAAGAAATGCTGTCTCACTCTGTGCTCGCTTCCATTTATCCTTTGCAGATGGCACCTTCCGGAGGGCCTCCGCAACAACAGCCTCCTCCCCAGCAGACCCCTCCCCAGGTGCAGCAAGCACAAGGGGGAGGTGGAGAGGCTCAGCTTATTTCCTTTGACTAATCTCTTGGGTTACAAGGCAAGGGAGGGATGGGTTTCTAAAACATTGTAAAGCTATCATTTGTTGGTCACTGCTGTACTTGCTACACCATTGCTGTTCCTTTGTGCTGTGCCCTCAGTGGGGTGAGAGGAGAGTTGAGTCCTTGGTGTTGGGTAATTTCCCACTGTCTGTCTGCAATTTCCCATTCCGTCTGTCTAAAGTGCTGCCAGGATCAAGAATCTGTAACATCCTATATATGCTGCTACTCAGCTGTGGAGAGAGAGTGGCCCACAGCCCAACTCACCTAGCTTTTTATTAGTTGGATAACAGAGCTTAGTTCTCAAGCAATCACTGGTAGAGCTAGATCATTCAGGAAACTGTTCTCTTGTGGGGGAAAATAGCATTTAAGCATGCTCCAGAGTCAGAATTTATGAGATCCAGTGTATGGCATGGCCCTGAGCCCGCATTCTCTCTCTCTCTCTCTCAGTCACATCTAGCCAAGCAAGTGACCTTCACTTTGCCTAGCACACTCAACTTCTTTCCCCACTAATTTTTGACATCTCTCCACCACTTCTCTCCATGTCTTCTTAGAACCCCTCTCTTGGACACAGTCTATCCCAATCCAGTATGTTTTTTAAGTCCTCGCCCCATCCAACCTATTTGTCCTTCTGCTTTGAAGATTTGTGTCTCATACTTAGTGGCTGGTGTAGACAGAATGGAATCAGTGACAATAAAAATAAGTATTTAAAACTTTCCTAGTCTGTCTTTTTTTTTTTTTAACAATCCCTGTGCTCGAGTTTTAGTCTTTGCATAAATGTGCATTCTACCAAATATGTCACTGGGTTGTGATTACTGAGGTACTCCAGCAAGAATACAAGAGACATGCTGTGTTCCAGAACTCAGGGAATTTTCACCCATTTACCAACGGAAGAATCTAGAAGTATCTAGCTTTATATCCAAAAGTTTTGTATCTAGAATACAAGGACCAGGGAGGTACAAAGTCCTACACAAATCCTTCCACTGGCCCACCAGACCAATTGAAGCCAGCAGATTTCTAACCTTCAGAGGCTCCTCCTCATCTCCCGTTAGAGAAACATTACTTTCATGCTCTGAACACCTTGTACTTCAGCCTGCATCAGCATTAGTCCATCTAGGAAAGGGAGCCTCCATTATGTCTTCAACAATAGTAAGCAGGCTTTTGGATGAGTTCTTGATGAGTTAATAAAATTGGATTCCCTATATTTGGTTTTCCATTCTGCAATATTCCAGAAAGTCCAGCATCTACCCACTGACATTATAGACTTTGGTATATTTCTATTGAGAAGCTGCATTGATCAATAAAGTAATAGCAATAAAGGCCTTGGCAAAATGTATAGAAAATTAGCCCCTCCCTGACCTGATTTAATCTATGTATTCAACTAGTATCTCTCTTAATCATGGGGAACCAGCATCATTGTGGCTGCTGAACAAGTGTTGTTCAGTTCTTTCAAAATTACTATCTACCTTTTTTTTGTCTTCAGCTCTACTCATATGGCCTAAATTAAACAGGAACATTGTTGTACATCAGTACAGTTGTCTCGTTTAAAAAAAGCCACATATTTTGTCCCTTCTATTCAGGCAATTTATGGAAGGTTTTAACTGCACTCACTTTTGCTACTGCATTATGGTCTTCCTGTCTGTTTTCATGCATCTTATGATCTAAAATTAGGACAACCTAAAGCCACAAACAATTTGGGGAGGGAGGGAGTATATAGTTCCTAAGATATACCTGGAAAGTTTTTTATCTAGTGGTACATAGTACTTCAGTGACAGGGCTTGTATTTTGAATTGTATCATTACTTTATGAGGAAGTCAATAAAAAAAAGATTCCTTCAGCCAAATCCTAATGACTTGACAGTAATACAGAACTGGTTTGCAATTGCCTTTCTCAGCTTTCCAGGGTAGCCTACAGCTTTAATCTATCCAAGTACTAACCAGGTCCAACCTTTTTCAAAGTCAGGGTTAGTTAGATGCTGTTGCAATAAAGAATTGTTAGGGTGAAACTAAAAAAAAAATTCTGCTATGGAAAATCCTACTTAATTTTTGTTTTTAACTATTTTTTTAATGAATGCCCAGTGACTATTGTTGCCATGCTGTTACAAATCCCACATTTTAAGTATACCCAAGAACAGGATATGCTATAAGACAGTGGTTCTCAACCTGTGGGTCGGGACCCCATTTGGGGTCGATCAACCATTTCACGGGGGTCGCCAAGCAAGGCTGTCCGCCATTTTTTTTGTCCGCCATTTTCCCCCCTTTTCCGGCAGATGCCTTACCTCCCTTGGGCTGGGCCAGCTGGTGGTCGGCCTGCTCCGTCTCTGCCGCTTGCCAGCTACGCCTCGGCCGGCGCAGGGGGCGGAACCACGCATGCGCGGCGCTCCCAAGCAGGGAAAGTCCTTGACTTACGACTGGTTGGGTAGTCCTCGACTTACGACCGGTTTAGTCCTCGACTTACGACCGGTTTAGTCCTCGACTTACGACCGGTTGGGGTCGTGGCATTAAAAAGGTTGAGAACCACTGCTATAAGACCAAACTAATATTCTCTCCTTTATTTTTGTGCCATGTTGATGATATTAGATGATAAAATTTAGAAAACACTATTGTCTGGAGAAGGCAGGTTGGGCTCCGTGTGTACATGCCAAGAATTTTTCCTGGGTCTTCACCCAAAGAGCATTTTATTTTCTGTATGAAACACAAACCTCTACATAACTTGTATTAATATGTGCCAATAAGTACAGTACGGTAACTCAAATGCAGTGTTTCCTGAAATAAACCTTTGTTCCAAGACGACTCTGAAATTGACGTGAAAAAAAAGCTGCTATAAGACGAACCGCAGGTAAACTGTGTCCCCACTTTCTCAAAATACTGTAATTGTTTTACTGCTAAACAAATCAAACATAATAGAAATAAAAATTTCCATCTATTTCACTATCTCGTGTCTGATCTGTTGATTTCACTGCCTCGGGCAAAATTTAAATTAGTCCTCCCTTGCGGAGCAGTAAATCATAAATTATAATTTTCCATCCTGTGAACCCTCTGCGGAGACTATAAATCTGCCGCCTGCGCACTCAAACTCCAGCCTGGAGTTGTTTCCGCTTAAGCCTCCGAATTGCGGAATATTCCTTGGTTGCAAATATTCCTTACCGTAGTTTCTCTTTGTTCGCCGAGCCTTGCAATGGCAGCTGGGTAACAAAGTTTGGCGCTGTGAAAAACAGCTTCCGGTTCCCACAGTTTTCATTTCTAACACTAGATGGGCTTGAATCGTCACATCCGCTTACCATCGAGATGCAACCCTGTAAACCAGGGGTAGTCAACCTTGGCTCTTTTATGACTCGTGGACTTCAACTCCCAGAATTCCTGAGCCAGCTAAGCTGGCTCAGGAATTCTGGGAATTGAAGTCCACGAGTCATAAAAGAGCCAAGGTTGACTACCCCTGCGGGTAAACGCTCTGTACATCACAGAGTCAAACTCGTTGGGGATTGGACGTTTCGTTTAACCAGAGAGATGATTGGAGAGAGAGCGTCCCCGGCGCCCTTTGCGGTGTGCACGCTGCAGAAAGAGGGGACCGTCGGTGTTTCCTTCCTGCTGCCTTTTGGAGCCGCCGCTATGGCCATGTTTCCCGCGGCCGGACTCGGTACCGCTCTCCGACTGTTACTGCGGTACGTGATAGGTGACCGATGCCCCAATGGAAAGAGAAGCGGGTGGGGGCGAACTAGAGGCCCGAACGCCCAAATAAAGGTCAAACGCCTGCCTCGCTTCTGCAGACGGAGCCCTTGCTTCGCGGTGCGCGTATAATTGCAGGGGGCCAGCGGAGGTTACTTTGGCTCCCTTTAAACAACTCTCGATGTGTGGAGGGAGAATTTACTTTGATAAGTCCTGAAGCATCCC
Organism: Protobothrops mucrosquamatus; assembly: GCF_001527695.2. Taxonomy (NCBI): domain Eukaryota; kingdom Metazoa; phylum Chordata; class Lepidosauria; order Squamata; family Viperidae; genus Protobothrops; species Protobothrops mucrosquamatus. Next base: position 17,291 of record NW_015388240.1, on the reverse strand, counting down.
TGAAAGGTCAGCTCTGTTACCCCAACTTGCTGAGGGGTCAGAAGCTGATGGTGGATTCCTGTAAGGTGGGGTGAGATCTGAACGAGAAACTTTCTGACTTGGGGCTCTGGCTAGTAGAGAATAAGTCTAGACCAGGGGTAGGCAACCTCGGCTCTTTTATGACTCGTGGACTTCAACTCCCAGAATTCCTGAGTCAGTCATGCTGGCTCAGGAATTCTGGGAGTTGAAGTCCACGAGTCATAAAAGAGCCAAGGTTGACTACCTCTGGTCTAGACTATGGGTGTGTCCAGGTAATATCCATAAATAAGTTCTAATAGATCATGCGGGGCTTGTTTCTATTGTTGCCAAAAATATTGAATTAAAGCAGGCATATTTTATCTGAGAAATTTCTTACCATGGATAAAATGCACATTTAAAATAAATTTACCCACATTAATCCCTAATTATTAAAAACAGTCTGTCCTTTCTCATGTTGAAACAGGCTAGCAGAGCAGACTGTTGTAAAAAAATGAAAACGAATCATGCAAAATTGAAAAATTAGACTTATGCTACAGTATATTATAGTTTACCTTTTGGTTGGCTGTTTTAAATTACTTGAACCGCACCTTTTGCGGTATGAAAACTAATCATTATAAAGCTCCTACCATGTAATATTTCAGGCTATTAAAAGTAGTCACTGTTTCTGAAACTGGATTATTTCTAAAATGGAATTTGTCAAAATTTGCTAATAAAATAGCTGGGGAGATTTCCCCCCCCCCTTTTCTTTTCAATAGAATATTCACCAACCAATATTGATCTTCTCCCCCTACCATCTTGGTTGCCTTGTTATCCCTCCTTCATCTTTTCAACAGATATTTTTCATTTGCATGTACCTGTGTGTTGGGAAATGTGAACTGCAACTTTTGTTCTCTGATTTTCTACAGGCAGCATCGATCACAAGCTTGTGCTATCCGGATGCTGAAGACTACATGTTCAAAGTGTAGTGAAGTCTTGGCAAGTCCCCGTATGGATGATGCCCCAAAAGAATATTCACCCAAGATTCAGCAGCTAGTTCAGGACATTGCTAACCTGACTCTCCTAGAGATTTCTGACCTCAATGAGTTGCTAAAGGTACCATTTTTTACATTGGAAACTGGGTGATTAATAGATCAAAGATTAAAAAGTGATAGTAGACATTTCCTGCTGTTTGTAGCTTGTTTTTCCTTATAGCGATGGGGCATGGTACTTTGCGTTATAATCCCTGCTTCAGTATTACAAGTGATGTAAAAGATGGATAAAAATATGTTTTCTATATTTACAGAAAACTCTCAAGATCCAAGATATTGGACTTATGCCAATAGCCGGGATGATGCCAGCAACACAGTCGGCAGCACCAGTAAGCAAACAGCTTTATATCTTGTCATTTACCTGAACCAAATGGTAATTGTTTTTGGACAAGGGTCTGAATGCACCTGGTTAACAAATATACATTGTTCTTGAAGAGGTGGGTATGAAACTTGCAAGCAAGAAGGTGAAAGGCGCAGACAGACTGCCGTTCATCATTTGATATTTAAAAGAGCTGATGTATGGTATAATGAAAATAACATCACAGTAGGTATTCATAATGATAAGAAATTGTAATAAACTCCTGAAAGATTGGCAGTATAGAATGGGGCAAAAAGATTTATAAATTATGTTCAGGAGTTCAAGTTAGCTACTTCTCTATGCAGCTATAGTTTTACTGGATACTTTTCAGTCCCAAGAGTGATTCTAAGTTAAGCAGTATAACATATTTATTATAATGGATTTAGCAGCTATTTTTTTCAGCTGTCCCTTTTAGATATTACTATGTCTCTATTGCTCACTTGTGTAATGTAATTTGCTATTAAAGCTTTGCATCATTAAATATGGAATAAATATCTTTGTAGTGCCCCAATTTTTCTAAGATCTGCTTCCTGACTAAAAGATTGTATGGATTTGAGTGAATCAAGTGAAAATATTTTTAAATCTTTAAGAAATTCATCTCAAATTTTAAAAGTGGTTGCTTAGTTTTACGTCCAGGGAGTTCCCAAAACAGTCTTATAGCAGTTCTCAAAATCTGCCAGATTCAGTGGGATATCTGTAGTAATTATGGATAGATGCCTTTTAGAGGCTACTCCATTCTCCCTGCTGTTTTATATCACTCTTCTCAAGTTTGCTGTTTGATCTTCTCTCCATTTACCAAACAAAAAGGCACAAGCAGCACTACTTTTCCTTTTATTTTTTCTTTCACATTTTGAAAATATTTGGACTTTTACTGGGGTGGGATAGTGATAAAAATTTCAAAACGTGAAGATGAAGTAAAAATTTGACAAATATTAATTACCCAGGAATATTAAACCTGGATAAAACTAGGGACTACAAAGTCTGCAGCAGACTTAGCATGCATAAGAAGGAGCACATACTAGCTCTTACCTGAAATAATTCATTAGCAATTTTAGAAATATTTTAACCAGCTCCATAGAGAGGAGGGAAGGAAGGAGAAAAAGAAAAAGGAAGGAATGAGAAAGAAAGAAAGAAAGAAAGAAAGAGTCCTTAAAGTAAGGGGATTTTTCCAAAGAAAATAGCATGCAGGACATCAATTTCTCAGAAAAGGAGATTGGAATGTTTAAATTAAGATTAAGAAAACAAGCCTTTTCAATGATGGAGTTTTCTTATTCTATCCTCTCTTTTCCATGACCCGAAGAGAAATCAATGAGTTTGTTTGGGGAAAAAACTTGCTTCTTACTAGTCAGAATTCATTTTTTGGCTTTTGTTGTGATCATTCCCGCTGCCTGGAGAAGATGTGAGTTATCATTTGTGATTAAATTTAGTCAGCTTGGTTGCAGAGCGTAAAGTCACTGATCAGACAAACAAAAAACCAGAATGAGATTGATTTCTTAATGTGGATGGGCAAATATGTTTCATTAGGTTTATCAGTAAAATATCAAAGTTCTGGAGAAATGACAAAAGGAACACAACTAATAAAGACTTGCATTATTGTTTCTCTTTCCTTTTTATCTGCTAGGCAGAAGAAGAAGAAGCTGTTGAAAAAGTAGAAAAGATCAATTTTACAGTGCGGTTGACTGGGTTTAAAGCTGAAGACAAGGTGAAAGTTATCAAGGAATTAAAGAACCATGTGGAGAACATAAACCTTGTCCAGGTAAATTGTTCAGACTATATTTGTTCAGATTATACTATTAAGGGGGAATATCTGTTTATTTGAAATGCTTGCAGAATACCCTGATGCTTAGAATCATGGGAGCAACAGTTCCCTGTATAGTAACTGTTCATTTAATAGAACTATTTATGCTGCCTTTTGAAGCATAAGGAGCCTTACACTAATAGCACAATGGTTAGGAAAATAAACAAAATGGTGATCAGCAAAGTTAACATTGGATGGAAATATACTTATTGCTTGCTTAAAAAACATAAACAAAGGAGTGAGTTATACATCTTGGAAGCAGGTTCCACAGTTAGTGCTGACACTGAAAATGCCATACCTTATGCTACTGCTTCCCTTGATGACATAAACTAGTGGAAACTTTAGTGATTACAGTAATTTCTTAGCTAGGTCTGGCAGGTAGATGCTTTCCTCCAGATACTGTGGTCCCAAAAGATATAGGGTTTTATAGATAGAAATCAACATCTTACATTGTGCCTGAGAATGAATAAGAAGCTAATTCCAAGAAGTAGGGTTAGTATAATATGTTCCATAAGAGACATATTCTAAAACATGTTACTTCTCTTAACCGCCTTAGTTCATTTCTAAACTTGATTTCCATAGAAGTCTTATTGTAATTTTTTGATGTTGCCAGTTGGGGGCAGATGTTGCCAATAGAGACTGAAAAAAGATGATGTGGAATGAGCCAAAGTAAAATTAAGATCCTCAGATAGAGTGTCACATGGTCTGTCATGAATCATGCAGCTCAGTGGTATCTATTGAGAAAGCGGGGCTAAAAAAAAAAGGCAAGTTGGCAGAAAGGTCACAGCAAGGTGAACCTGCACCCTTGTGTGTGAATGTATACAAAGGCACAGGACTTACATCACTTTCCCCTTCTTGCCTTTTTGACCTTGTATGCATCTCCACCCTTCCTCCATGCAAATGAAGCTGGTAAAGCTCCAAAGATGATTTCCTCAAATCTTTGAATTCTGTTTACTAAACCCTAGAACCATAACTTAGGAAATGTTTCTTTGGAAAGATGTTGGGGCTCTGCATTGTCTCCTCAAATTCAGGAAGTAAGTAGAAAGTATATGGAGACAAAGACTATATTAGCTGAAGTTTCTCTTGAATGTTGTGTTATCCTTTTCATTTTCTGTCTTGTAGGCAAAGAAGTTGGTGGAATCTCTCCCTCAAGACATCAAAGTAAATGTTCGTAAAGAAGAAGCAGAAAAGGTTAAATCAGCTCTGGAGGCAGCTGGAGGCACAGTTGTTGTGGATTAAAGAATCTGCCTGTCTGCCAAAGGACTTAAAAGCAGAGCGGGGGACGGACCCTCTGTGTCAGCCATCCCTTAGGACTGGTGGTGGAGTACTGTGCGGTTCCAGGAAAGTTGCTCTGCCCCATTTTTTTCTGCTGTGCAGTTTCCCACAGTGATGGCTCAGTGTATAAGAAATCTTCAGCACACCTTGCAGTCTGCTATGTGGTTAAAAACCTGTATTCATAACGAATATACATGATGGATAACACCTGTAAAACATGTGTGATGATCCTTTCTTGCATGTTATTGTTGTTTTCCATCCAGCAGGTTTCTCAAGATTGTGTGGGTATTTGGACCATTGCCTCTTAACTTGCAGATTTAATCATTTGTGGGAGCAGATGGGTGGGATCTTTGTAGATTTTGGGTCATAATCTAAGATTATCTTTCCAATAGGAGGTGTAAGCAAAACTGATTCTCTTTTAATAAAGAAGGAAAGCAGCGTGGAAATGTTAGCTTTCCCTGTTGTGACTTGCTAGAATTAGTAGAAAAAATATTCTTTTTCTTCCTGAAATGTTTCCAAATCCGGGTAGGTTAAACTTAGGTAGGGACAGTACCTTCTGCAAGTCCCTTTGTGTAACTTTTTTTGATCCCCGAATATCCATATTAGGGAAGATGGCTAGACCCCTCAACTTTAGCCATCTCCCCTGATTGATGACTGTTCTCTTCTGTGGGTGGCCCTTTTCCTCTCCCCTGCCCTTAATCCCTTTTGGTATGATTTATATCAGCACAGCCTACAACAGACATGTCAAACTCGCGACATCACATGACGTCACGGAACATATCGGGACAGTTTTGCCATTGCCGGCAATGGGGTGGGCACGGCTTCCATTGGCCGGCAGTTTGACACCCCTGGCCTACAACTATCTTTTCCTTGGCACTTGCTGGGTCTTGCAATATGGTGGTTTGCTCAATCTTGGCTCCTGTTTGAAGATTTGATATAAGCCATTGTTCTGGTCAAAATGAATATTCTTAGTTTGCTTTGGATAGTTTACCCAATGGAACAAGCTGTGGTTTTAGTCCAATGTCCATGTTGTTGCACTTTCATTTAAAGCCAAGCCAAGGTTATTCTGTCACATAAATTGCTAGCTAGGGTCTGCAACTGTCATTGGAAAGCAGCAAATTACATCCTTCAAGACTGGAATGATAAGAGTATGGATGGAATGTTTCATCCTAAATACTGTTTTTTCTGTTGTCTGATCAAGATAGTAAGATTACTCAGAATATGTAAAACTATCCATTTTTCTTAATGCATTTGTGGATGCTCTTAAAGCAATTTGGAACGGCTTGTCTTCAGAAGTTACGGGTGCTCCAGCACTAGAGGTTTTTTAAAAAGAAATTGGACAACCATTTGTCTGAAATAGTACAGGATCTCCTGCTTGAGAAGGGGGTTGGAGTAGAAGACCTCCAAGGTCCTTTCCAACTCTTAATTAAGAGAGTGAGCAAGGGATTCTTTTTACATAGAAAGTAAAATTATAAATGGCATCCCTGGTTAACTCAAAGAGCCAACACTCTGGTGGTACTGGAAAAAGTCGAGCAATTGTGTGCAAAATGTTTCAGTTGTGTACTGCTTTAAGTCTGAAATAGACTGTTAACATCATTTTGAAAGCATTTTGCACTTGAAACAGTTCTGAAATGATTGAGCCCTTTTCAAAATAATTGTTTCAGATGCAAAATGGTACAACTGGAAGGTTTGCACACCTTTATTCAGTTCTAGCAGTAAATCATGCAAAGTGGCTGGTTTAAAGAAAAGAAGAAATAGGGGTGACATGATAGCAGTATTCCAGTATCTGAGGGGCTGCCACAAAGAAGAGGGGGTCACGTTATTCTCCAAAGCACCAGAGGGCAGGACAAGAAACAATGGTTGGAAACTGATCAAGGAGAGAAGCGACCTGGAATTAAGGAGAAACTTCCTAACAGTGAGGACAATTAACCAGTGGAACAGCTTGCCTTCAAAACAATCGTGGACGCTCCCATCACTGGAGGTTTTTAAGAAGAAATTAGAGAATCACTTGTCTGAAATGGTACAGGTTCTCCTGCTTGAGCAGAGGGTTGGACTAGAAAACCTGCAAGGTCCCTTCCAGCTTCTATTCTATTCTAAAATGAACGCCATCTTAGGAACCTTGGACCACAGATTGCCTTGAAGATGACTTTGCTGCAAGATATACAGTGTTCAGATTGTTAATGCCAAAGGTGATGCTATAGCTCCATAGCATACAGGTTTTACGGTACCACAAATACATTTATTATGGCGTAAATATTTTGGGATTACAAATCACCTAACAAATGAAGAATTACCTTCAATAGGAAGGAAAAAAAATGAAATGATGGAAAGGAAAGAAGCAATAATGCCTATTTATTACTAGCCAATGCAGTAAAGGCAAGAACACAAGCATTCTAGGATGTATGCTATAGTTTTAAAAAAGTTAATCCTGATTAACCCCAAATTAGCAATAACTTGATTTTTTTTCTGATCAATTGGAGGAAGCAAAATGAAGCCTGAAATGCCAGCGTCACTTGTTGATCACTGTGTGGTCCCAAAGGCCTAGCCCAGTGTTTCTCAACCTTGACAATTTTAAGGCATGTGGACTTCAACTCCCAGAATTCCACAGCCAGCGATGCTGGCTGTGGAATTCTGGGAGTTGAAGTCCACATGCCTTAAAATTGTCAAGGTTGAGAAACACTGCCTGTTACCTTACACTGTAAAGGTTCCTAATACCAACAATGTGAAATAAAAACTGCACAATTTATGTAAATGTTAATTTCAGAAAGCAGTAACTCCGTGGACTTATTCCATGATCTCAAGAGTGTTCCCTATATGAACTTGGTATATGACAGCACGCGGAATTGTGTGAAAGACTATGTGCCAACCCAGGAAAAGCGTTTATTTAATTTCCACACGCCCATTTCGCCTAAGTGGGAGGTTTACAACCACGGATGAACCGGTGTGATTGAGCCTTTCCTTTAGTTCTTTTTTTGGGGGGGAGAATCTATGCAATCACTAAAAATCGACACCAGCTTAATCTATATCCAATAACGTCACAAAATAGTTTTAGGCGGCAGTCTTACAAACGTGCATGAGGAAAATGAGTTTCGCGGCTCGGTCAAAATGTTTTCGGAGTTGCCTTCTTAGACTTTAATGACAATAATCCCGGAAGTGCGACTCCCTCCGCGAAAGAGAAGCCCGGGCGGGAACCAGTATAAGCCCGGGAAACATCTGGCCCCTCCTGCAGCTGCGCACCTTTGGCCTCACGGTTGCTCTTTTAAGCACTCCCTCCTTCGGCATTGCCCGTTTAAGGCCGCCTCTGTCGGCATTGCCTGTTTAAGGCCGCCTCTGTTTTCTGTCGGGTGTGGAGCGGAGGCTGGGCTGCCGGATCCCAAAGGCGGAGGGGAGGGATCAGCAAACGCACGTATCGCCGGCAGGATGGCGGAGAAACGCGTGTCCCGCTGGTACTTCGGGGGCCTGGCCTCTTGCGGGGCTGCGTGCTGCACGCATCCTCTGGATTTACTCAAGGTGCGTCCGGGGAGGGAGGGAAGTCTCCTGCTCGGCCGCTTGCTTGTCTTGCAGCCGATTTCCGGGGAAAGCCTCTTTACAGCAGGCTGCGATAGTGCTAATGACTAGGTCTTCCCAGCAGCTACTTCCTTGATCAGTTCAGGGTCCAGGTCAGAGCCGCTACCTGAGGCCGTGCGCGTTGTGTGGCCAGAGGCGGATCCCCATTTGTTACCGTGGCTGCAATGGTTGCCCAACTGCCATTTTGGCGCCTTTCGGAAGCGCTGCCTCCTTCCATTCATCTCTTTGCTGCTGGAGAAATTCGCAATTGCCCGTGCGAGAGGCAGGCGACGACAAGGAGAGCGGACTGGCACCCGTGGCTGTGGTGCGATGCTGGGGCTCCCTCTTCTTGACTATACAAGCTCTCTTCCAGAAAGGCTTTGCCCAGGAGCCTTAGCGAGGAACTTGAGAGTGCCTTCAAGTTGTCGCAATGCTGAGGTCAAGCACTAAGGCAAAGAAATGTGTTCCTCGCCTCTTTTAACATTTGTGTAGCTTTTCTACTTCCCACAGTGCCTTAGAGGAGGAGAAATTGGGCAATGCTTTCTTGCTTCAATTGCCTGAGAGTTGTTGGACTAGGGGGATAGGCAACCTTGGCTGGCTTAGGAATTCTGGGAGTTGAAGTCCACAAGTCATAAAAGAGCCAAGGTTGCCTCCCCCTGGACTAGGTCATTGACTGAGGACTTCTGAAAGAATAATTCAATTTTTCTCATCTAATTAACGTACCAAAACATTTCTTAACAAAGCAACAGATCCTGGTAAACTACAGGTAGTCCTCAACTTATGATCTCAACTGAGCCCAAAATTTCTGTTGCTAAGTAAGACATTTGTAAAGCCAGTTTTGCCCTATTTCACAACCTTTCTTGCCACTGTTGTTAAAGTGAATCACTACAGTTAAATTAGTAACATGGTTGTTAAGTGAATCTGGCCTCCCCACTGACTTTGCTTGTCAGAAAGTCAGAAAAGAGGATCACATGACCCCGAGACACTGCAATTGTCATAAATATGAGTCAGTTGCCAAGCGTTTGAATTTTGATCATGTGACCACGGGGATGCTGCAACAGTTGTGTGAAAAATGGTCTTAAGTCCCTTTTTTCACTGCCGTTGTAATTTTGAACAGTCATTAAATGAACTGTATTTTTTTTTAGCTTGAAACTTTATTGCCTGATAGTGAGAGTCTTCCTGTCTTTGCATACAAGCCTCAGTTCTTAGTGGATATACCAGAATTGCACATGCAGCAATTCCCTTTGAAATACAGGTAGTCCTCAATTTACAACAGTTTGCTCAGTGACTGTTCAAAGTTATAACGGCATTGGGGCAAAACTCTCAAATGTCTCACTTAACAACAGAAATTTTGGGCTCAGTTTTGGTCGTAAGTCGAGGACTACCTGTAAGAGGATATAGTTGAGAAACATGTATCTTGCATGGGGGGGGAGTTTTTTGAATTGCAGATTTATTAATCATGTTTTTTTAAGAATTGGTGTTTAAGCCATCTGAAGAGTAACAAATTGCTATGCTTCAGGCTGTTTATATGATAAAATTTTATCTTTAGCAGATGAGGTGAATTTCAAAGCATGATAGTTTCCAGCCCTGTCCAAAACATTCTGAACTCCTATTCTTTCCCATGGAATTCTACATGGCATTCTAAAAATGGTTGTTCTTAAGGCTGCCTGGTGCTGGGTTTTTTGGCCATGCTTGCCAGAAATTCAGATAGTTGTAGCCCCAAAGCCTATGGAGGGCAACAGGATGCAGAAGACTGAGAGAACAACAGTGGTATCCATAGCAGAACATTGACCCTGCTTGTAGTAGCTCTGGTATATCCTTGGGACACTTATCAAGGTCAACCCATAGAAAAGACTAGAGGTGACATAAATTGGTCCAGCTGTTCAATCTGTTCAAGGCAGTTTGCTTTGGAACAAGTGCTTTGAGGGCTTTGCGATTTCCATATCCAGCCTCCGGAACGTTTCCAGATCAAACCTGTTCTATAATCTCACTCATGCCTTCCTCTTCTCAAACATTTGGCACACTTAAATGTGGTCTATGTGGAGGAAAATTCCACTTGCTTGTCATTGCCTGGCTGTTGGCCCCTTCAAGTCAGCACAAAGGTGCTAACTCCTGCAGAATTTTTCCTCCTGCTGCATGGATCCTTTTGTGTTCCTGACCTGCTGGCCTGGCTGCTTGAGGAGCAAATTCCAATTTCATGCTCTACAATAATCTTTGAACTATCATTGGAAATTTGGTACAATGCCCATCTTAGTCATAACTAACTTTTCATTGCCCTCTCCTGACAGCAGATACTTCTGTAGCTTCATCTAATATGTATTCTCATCACAGGCTTCTTCAAGTCATTGATTAGTTAAAGTAGATGTTCTAGATAGTACCCCCAATTGATAAACCACGTTGCTAGAAGTCTCGGGGTATGGCATCCTAGTGCCTGTTCCCAGCTACTCATTAGGCTTTCTGCCCTTAGGACTCCTCTCATACTGGGTGGAATGGAAGAACATTTGTGCTGCTAGACTGAGAATGTTTGTGTTTCCTCCTGGTATCTCCTACAGTACATACCATCTATTCTCCTCTTTGTCTTGTTCGGCTCTCCTCCTTCTACAGGAGGAAGAATAATCTGCAAGTCAAACAGCCCTGCTGTGTTGTTTGATTAACTTTGAGGGCCTTTCACCTAGAACTTGTATGGTTGTATTATTAACCTGAACTGCTCTATAGCAGCATAAAATAGAGCAACAGTTAAGTTGGATTTCATGCTGCAGAACTGGATAGCTTAACAAGCTCTCAATGTTGCCAAGTCCTGTGCAAACCTTGGGGTCCTTTGCACTGGCTGGAAGATGTGCTGTAGCTTTTCACTGTTAAAATATCCAAAGTTAACGGTGCTAATTATATGTGCAGTGAGGAATGCAGGACAGAGCTCTGTCAAAAGAAGGAGAAGAAGTGAATTTGGAGTGGTTGTAACTGGTGCTTGGTGCTTCTGGATAGATCACGCATGTCCAACCCGCAGGCTGCATGCAGTCCTGGAAAAGCTAGTAATACGGTCCCCCAAGATTGTAAACTTTTAACATTATGTGATTTATATACATTAACTATATTATATATTTTATATGCGGCCCGAGACAATCCCTCCTCACTCAATGCTGTCTAGACAACCCAAAAGGTTGGACACCCAAGATAGATGTTTCCATTTGAGCAGTTAACAAATCCTGTTAGAGAGGAAGAATTTTATTTTAGAGAAAGGTAGCTGAAAGCCAGCCAGCCTGGAAGAAAGAAAGGAATCCAAGTGTTTTTATCTAGATCAAAGGTATTACTTCTTATGTAAAACTGGAAAGATCAGACATAGCTACTGGGAATCTTTTCTCTTTAGGCCTAGGGCAAAATGTCCTCTTTAAGCACGAGCGAGTGGAATCCAGCCCTGGTTATTCTTTGAGTACAAGTTTCAAAGCGAATGTTAATATGAGCTTGTGGGATCTTGTGATAGAGAGATAGAGGCAATCTTATGGGCTTTTTGCTTCTGGAGTGTTACATTGTCTTCTTATTTGGCCTGGGATGCCCTCAGCAAATGATATCCAGAAAACATCAACCTAACCCAGTGGTGGTGAACCTATGGCACGGATGCCAGAGGCAGCACTCAGAGCCCTCTCTGTGGGCATGCGCGCCGTCGCCCCAGTCCTAGGCCTTCAGCTGGGTTTTATAAAACCTTTTTGCTTTAGACCTCCACCGTCATGTGCAAAAAAAAAAAAAAAAGGTTCAGTCAATTTCAACTTCTCGCGGGAAAAAAAAAGATCTTGCAAAGTTGGAATTGATTGATTGAACTTTTTAGTCCCACCCAGTCTGCCGTTACCACCACAGCCACGCCCACCCAATGGGCTACACCCAGCCAATGGGCCACACCCACCCGGCACTCGACGATGCATAAGTGGGTTTTGGGTTGCAATTTGGGCACTCGGTCTCTAAAAGGTTCGCCATCACTGACCTAACCTATCTACCACTTCTACTTAGGTTCATCTGCAAACTCAGCAGGAAGTGAAGCTGCGCATGACAGGGATGGCTCTACGTGTGATTCACAACGATGGTTTTCTAGCTCTCTACAATGGGCTCAGTGCCTCGCTTTGCCGACAAGTGAGTGTTTGGCTGTGGCTAAGATGGCTTACTTCATCACCTGCCGTCCCGCTCCTTGTGTCCTGTGCCAGCTTCTTGCTTTCACCATTGGCAATGACAATTCAGCACTTCTGTCCAGCATTCTAAAAATATACATTGAGCATTCCAATGACATTCAAGTTCCTGACCAACCGCTTATGAATTTTATGCACTCTCTGAAACTGTTGAATTGTAACAAAATACCTGTAAAATATTAATGATGGAAGATAGAACAGTGTTTGGTACCCACAGCCATGTTGATAGATCAGGCAAACTCTAGGTATGGAAATTTCTGAAATAAACCTGTGTGTTTCCAGAGTTTAGAAGAATTGGGTAATGTGTGCAGATGAGAATAAACTCGGAGCTGCAGCAATTAATTATTTCCACTTCATAATATCTTGACAGTGACGGGTTTTTTCCTTCTGCACTTTAAGATCTTTGTTGCTTTTTTCACATACTCCATAAACGTCCTGCAGAAGATGATTCTTCAGCCTAAATCGGTTGTTCTGTATTATGCCGGTTGTAATGCTGGTGTTTGCGATTTTCCTCATTAAGCAGGATCTGAAGAAAAAAGAGAGGTTCACTTGCAGTCATGCTTGCCATATGTTTTTTTTACAAGCACAAGAGCAGGCAAATTTAGCCAGGGCAACTTTTCTTTTAGCAATAATAAGAAAAAAACAGCAGGCAAAACTTTGACACTGTTTTCTCATCTTCTGGTGGGGTGTGCCTTGCAGGAGGTCGGAGCACAGAAATAGAACAGGCATGTCACGCTTAAACTTAATTTGTTTATTTTTCTATTTACACATAGATTGCTAAACATTATTGCTGCCCAATTTGGGCACTGCAATTGGGAGGAATCAGCACAGATAGAGGAGGAGGGGGAAGAGATTACATGTGACTTGTGAACAATGGATATTTGTGATTCTGATGAGCCATTGCCACATCCCCTTGTGACTCTTTCTGCTTCTTCAGATGACGTATTCTCTCACCCGCTTTGCCATCTATGAGACGGTGCGAGACAGCTTGAGCCAGGGTGCCCAGGGTCCAATGCCCTTCTACCAGAAGGTTCTGCTGGGTGCAGTAGGAGGTGAGCTGGGGCTTGGCAAGTACAGAAGGAAGGGTGAGGACAGATCAGACTGGGTGGTCGTTTTTCATCTCCTATCCTTTGGTTGCAGGATTTACTGGTGGATTCGTGGGGACTCCAGCTGACATGGTGAATGTCAGGTCAGTTTTTCCTTCTTCTCCCCAGAACTCAGTGGGTTAATTCTTAGGAGGATCCTAAATTAGTTGGGGGTAGAGAAGGATTTTATTTTGTCAAGAGCAAGTCTACAATTTGGTGAAATCTGTACTCTTGGGACATTCTGGTGTCTCTACTTCTTAAGGTTTTTTGGAGCAAACAAAACTACCTGGTGGAGTGCTTGAAGAGAGATGTGTTTTTATCTTTCTGAGTCTCAACACTGCTGTCATGTTCTTTTCCAGAATGCAGAATGACATTAAGCAGCCGGCACACCTGCGACGCAAGTAAGTATCGGGGCTGTAGTCAGATGCAGAAAATGAACAAATACGGGGAAGGCAAAGAAGAGCTTTGGGGAAAGGAAAGGCTATGAGGCCTGTCTCTGTTCAAAAAGGACTCTTGAATATGCATGACCACCGAGGGACAACATTGATCTTCAGATATCCATTCTCTCAAGTTAAGATCTCTTTTAAATTGGTGGCAATCCCACCACAGATGCCTAAGTCCCATCTTCCAGAGTCCTCAGACAGAAAATGGGATTAAAGTCTCTGATAGTAGCCTGCTGGGGTAGTGAGTGCCTGTCAGAATTACATAAAAATTTTGATGAAAGCTGTTGATTATCTCTTCCTGCTTTCCAGCTACTCCCATGCCCTGGATGGCCTGTATCGGGTGTTTCGTGAAGGTAAGAATGTAGTCAGTGTACAGCCGAAATGTATTGTGGCTCTAGGAGACCCTTGCTGAATTAAGCTTACTTGAAGGGGAAAAGAATCCACTGAGCAGAACATACTATAGTAGAACTTGTGGGCAACTAGTGGCCCTCCAGGGAGAGCTACATTATGACTTTTATGGGTCTTAGGCATTTTGGTCTTTATGAGCCTCTTCCTCTAGAACAGGGGTGAGGAACTATGGCCCTTTTATGACTTGTGGACTTCAACTCCCAGAATTCCTCAGCCAGCCATGCTGACTCAGGAATCCTGGGAGTTGAAGTCCACAAAATCATAAAGGGGCCATAGTTTCCCACTTCGGCTCTAGAAAAATAATACAGATTGTCCTCATTTTGATAATTGGGACCGGCAACTCTGTCGCTAAGCGATGTCATAAAGCATGACGTCATGTGACGACCTCAAGTTACAACGGCAGTTGCGGCAGTTCCGTTTGCCATTGTTAAGCAAATCCTGCACGATTGTTAAGCATGTTGCCATACGGTCACCATCTGAGACTTCCTGCCAGTTTTCCCACTGACTTTGCTTATCGGAAGTCAGCAATGAAGGTCACAAATGGTGATCACCTGACCACAGGACACTGCGACTGTTGTAATTGCAAACTGGTTGCCATGTGTCTGAATCACAATCATGTGACTGGGGATGCTGGAATGGCCACAACTATGAGGAATGGTTGTAAGTATCCTTGTTCAACTCCATCCTAGCTTCAAATGGTTGCTGAATAAGGGGTCGTTAAGCTAGGACTACACATTTCATGTGATTTTTTTAGTATTTTCTGGTATACTTTTATAAGTTCTTATGATTTAATGTAACAGATTTATAGGAGGATTAAATTTTCTTGGTAGCATTTAATGTACGATTAAGCTTTTAATTTGCATTGTATGTATATTTTATTTGCATTTATGTATTTGTATAATACAAGACATGACATTTCTACTTCATTTTTATTCTCTCTGCATTAAAAAGAATTTAATTTTTTTTTTCGTGAGTCCTAGGCACTGTGCCTCTTGTGTCTAATGGGTAAGTGGGTCCATTGACTACAACAGGGGTCTTCAAACTTGGCCCTTTTATGACTTGTGGACTTCAACTCCCAGAATTCCTTAGCCAGGCTCGCTGGCTGAGGAATTCTGGGAGTTGAAGTCCAGAAGTCATAAAAAGACTAAGTTTGAAGACCCCTGGACTACAGTTTTCAGTAATCTAGCCAATGGAGGTGGGTGCAGCAGCTCAGCATGTGGTTGTTGTGGTTGCCCCATCGTGGTGATCTTCTCTCTTTTCAATTGGAGATTGATCCTTAGGGACGAGCGATGCTTCTAGTTCAGTGGTTCTCAACCTTTTTAATGCCCCGACCCCAACCGGTCGTAAGTCGAGGACTAAACCGGTCGTAAGTTGAGGACTAAACCGGTCGTAAGTCGAGGACTACCCAACCTGTCGTAAGTCGAGGACTTTCCCTGCCCAGGTGCGCCGCACATGCGTGGTTCCGCCCCCTGCGCCGGCCGAGGCGTAGCTGGCAAATGGCAGAGACGGAGCAGGCCGACCACCAGCTGGCCCAGCCCAAGGGAGGTAAGGCACCTGCCGGAAAAAGGGGAAAAAATGGCGGACAAAAAAAATGGCGGACAGCCTTGCTTGGCGACCCCCGTGAAATGGTCGATCGACCCCAAATAGGGTCCCGACCCACAGGTTGAGAACCACTGTTCTAGTTACAGGTAGTCCTCGACTTACGACCACAATGGAGTCCAAAATTTCTGCTGCTAAGCCAGGCAGTTGCTAATTGAGTTTTGCCCCATTTTACGACCTATTTTGCCATAGTTGTTGAGTGAATCACTACGGTTGTTAAGTGAATTGTATGGTCATTAAGCGAATCTGGCTCCCCCCCCTCCTCCTTGACTTTGCTTGTGGGAAGCCATCTGGGAAGGTTACAAATGGTGATCCCATGACCCCGGGGCAGTGCAACCATCAAAAAATACATGCCAGTTGCTAAACTCCTGAATTTTGATCACGTGACCGTGGGGACGCTACAACGGTTATAAGTGTGAGTGATTTTTTTTTCAGTACCGTTGTAACTTCAGATACTAACTCAGTGGTTCTCAACTGTGGGTCGGGACCCCATTTGGGGTCGATCGACCATTTCATGGGGGTCGCCAAGCAAGCAAGGCTGTCTGCCATTTTTTTGGCCGCCATTTTTTCCCCCTTTTCCGGCGGGTGCCTTACCTCCCTTGGGCTGGGCCAGCTGGTGGTCGGCCTGCTCCGTCTCTGCCGCTTGCCAGCTACACCTCGGCCGGCGCAGGGGGCGGAACCACGCATGTGCGGCACTCCCAGGCAGGGAAAGTCCTCGACTTACGACCGGTTAGGTAGTCCTCGACTTACGACCGGTTTAGTCCTTGACTTACGACCGGTTTAGTCCTCGACTTACGACCGGTTGGGGTCGCGGCATTAAAAAGGTTGAGAACCATTGTACTAACTGAACGAATGGTTACAAGTCAAGGACTACCTGCATAGGCAGAAGGCGCCATCAAGTGTTCTTGAGGCAGAGGCTTTTGAAGCAGTTCCTTGGCTTCCTCCTTGCGTATGCTCAATGGGCCCAGGCACAGAAGGTGAAAATCAAAGCCCTCCTTAAGATCCAGATTGTGATTCTGAAGAACTGAACAGTATTTCTCCAAACCCCTTCCGGATGATTGATTTGAATTGTCTGATTTATAGCCTGCATAGTTCTAAAAGGCAGCTGGTGTCCCATCCAAAACTCACTTTGAAGCCAGAAGTGAGAGTAGCTTGTTTTGCTCAAGGATATCAGCTCTCAGTTGGCGTGCAATGAACGGGAAATTTATGTGGGTTATTTTTGAAATTGAACTCCTGGCAGAGCATATAAAATGCTTTTTCATTAGCCAAACCATCTCCGCTATGGTTAGATTTCTCCCACAGGCATCTAATTGGATTTTCTCTTGATTTTCGTCAGCAGATGTTCTCGGCTTCCTCTTTCACTTATGGCTACATTCATCGAGGCATCTTTCTTTTCAAACACAGCTGTTTAATCTTTTTATAACCGTTACATCCAGTCTTGAATGAATATTGCTGACTGGTTTATTCTGCTTTCCAAGGGTTTTCATCAACAAAAACATATTCTGCCATTCCCTTTTCTTGGAAGTAATAGAAGGTGTCTTATTCTTGAGGAATGCCTTGG